>NW_018231661.1:10964-18157 GCF_001263595.1 Phalaenopsis equestris | reverse complement strand
CAACGGGCTGCCTCACCGCGCCGCCACAATGGGTTGCCCCGCCGCGCCGCTGCGACAAACTGCCCCGCCGCACCACTATTATTATTAATTTAATGAGTGATCAAATAAATTTTTATTTTCTAAAAAAAGCTGTTAATTTTAATTAAAATTACATTCAACCATATAGCAACATAATTTATAATTTATAATTATTTTTCAATCTTCAAATGGTTCCATTATGCACTTTATAAGTATTGAAGAATTAACTCAGTGCTCCATTATGCATATTATGCGTATCAGGAATCTATGGCGCATGCTTGTACAAAATATAAAGTTCAAATGAATGGTGGTGAGGCACCTCATTAAAGCATTTTCATTTTTTTTTTTTATTGAGAATATATTTGTTTTTTTTTATATATATAATATGATTAATTTATAAAATCATTGACTTATATTCGATTATTTTAACTTTGCATTAAAATCTTTGAATAATATTTGCGTGATTTCTTAAATTTGTTGAGAAATTAGGACAAACAAAAACATGAATCGACGCAAATTCAGAAGAACACACAGAGATATAACGAGATTCATCAAAAATGTTTACATCCTCAGGAGCAGAGCGACGACTTTCTTTCTATTCAAGAAAAGAGTACATAATACAGAATAAGACCTAAGATTACATATAAGTCTATTTATAACCCTAGAAAACCCTAGAGTACAATATGTAATTACCAAATTATCCCCATACCGCACCCCCAACCCACATAAGGAAGCTCCCCCGATTTGAACAATTCTTCGGCTCCGCTTCGTTCCAGCATCTGTCCCTTATATGACATATGAGTCATACCATAACATAATTAAATAATAGTTTTTTTTAATAAAAATATAACAAGAGTCTATAATGTTGAAATTGAGTTTAAAATAATGTTTTTAGCAATAGATGTTGACAGCATGACTAAAATTAATATTTAACTACACATATTTTTATGTTATATGACCATAATACATTTAAAGACCACTAAAAACAGATGCATGACCACTCTAATATTATATTAATCAAGCTTTCACCAACATATTAAAAAATATTTAAATGTATCAATCATTTTCCATTACCAGGATAGATCCCTTCCATATGGCAAGTGCCCATTTTATTCATGAACATTTACACACATACCACCAAATTCTACCATATTTACATACCAAACATTGAAGATTTTCTTATATCACATAAAAATATCACCATTTTAATTTTGGATGCACCTTTTCATTGGCATGCATGCAAGGCATGAAGTTTAGATGTTGGATATGTAAATATGTAGAAATTGAGTGGTATGTTTGTAAGTTTTTCTTTTTATTTATTAATTGAAAAAGTAAAAATATATATTTTAATTGCATTTCAACTACCCAACGAGATGAAAAGCTTATAATTATTAATTAAGGTGTGAGCAGTTAGTTTGACGGCCGCTTGAGTTGATTGAATGGCTGCGAGAGGTTTCAGTTAAAAGGTGGGGAACAGCTTATTCCCGAAGCCTCAACGGCGACGTGGATGGCTGCAAGTATCTTTCTTATCTCACCATCCGAAGTGTGTGGACCCCACACCAATGCTCCTCGCCCTTGTAGACGAGAAAATATTGCGTCCTCTTATTTGCACTCGAGGAAAGCGTGATGTGATGGAGGTCGTCGGATGGCAACGAACATATTATATACGAAAGTTAAGCTCAAAAGGTAATATGTGCGATTTAAACTAGCGAAGTAACCTTACAGTGTGAAATTAAACTCAACTGCTATGTCAGATGTGACGAGTTGGAAAAATTATTACGTGCGATCTGAAGCTTAAAAAATTTAGAGTGATCTCCACTCTAACAATAAAAAAAAATGTATTTCAGTGGTCCAGATCGGACACCGCACACAAATTTGAATGCGGTGTCTGTACGCAATAAGCGCTTCACGAGTTGATAAAGCTTGATTTCCACAGCAATAGAGAAGAAGTTGTAATTGGAACAAAATGAAGAAGAACTCGGCATGAAATAGATTAGTAAAGTATATTATTTGATCCATCTAATTACATGTGATAAGGTAAAGTTTTATAAATAGATTGGGTAAGGGTAAAAATGTAAATACTCGGAACACGGAATATAAATTGGAAGTTATTGTAGATGGGATCTGAAATCCCTAAATTGACAGGGAGGATTGGAGCGAAGAAAGGAAGACTATCTAGAGAATAGAGGCGCGGACTTCAGCTTCGATCCAAGTACAATCTTTATTACCCTCTTCAAACTGAGGATCAGATGAGTAGATTGTCAGTTTGCTGGTGAGATGTTGATGACTAGCGGTAGAAAGAGCTTTGGTCAGTAAGTTGGCATGTTGATCGGTGGTCATGATGTGTCTGAGAGTAATGTTTTGTAGCTTTAGATTATCTCAAGTGAAATGATAGTTCACCTCTATATGCTTGGCCTTAACATGAAATACGAGGTTCTGTGCAAGAGCGATGCTGAGGTGTTGTTGCTATAGGTGGTAGTTAGAGGAAGAGAACTGGATGTTAGTTCATATAGGAGACGACGAATCCAAACAATTTCTATAGTTATCGTAGCAATTGTTCGGTATTTGGCATCTGTGTTGAATTTGGCTACAGTGATTTGCTTTTAGCTGATTGAGAGAAGAGCTTAGGACTGAGATATTTGCAAAATCCTATAGTGGATTTTCTATCATTTTGATCTCCTACCCTGTCCGCATCAACATATATCTGCAAAAAGAAGAGGGCCATTCTGAATAGGAAGACCATAGTTATTTGTTCCTTTAAGATATCGTAAAAGGCATTTGTTTGTTTGTTGTGCAAAGTTTTAGGTGTTTGCATGTGTTGACCGAAAAAATTAAAGTGATATCAGGTTTAGTAGTGGAGAGGTATTGTAGAAATCTAATGATTTTTTTTCATAAAGATCAAAAGGAAGTGTAGATGTGACATTGTGATTGTAGGGTTGTGTAGAAAGAGGTGTCATAATAGGTTTTGAATTGGCCATCTCGATGGATGTGAGAAGATCATTGATGTAGTTATTTTGATGTAGAAAATAGTCATTAGGGGTGTGTTGAACTTTTAATCCAAGAAATTGGGAAATATTGCCAAGAATTTTAAGCTTAAAGTGTTGATTAAGCTATGAAATAAGTTTAAAATACTTTAGTTGGAATTACCAGCTATAAGAATACCATCGATTTAGAATAGAAGGTATATTCTGGTATCCATATGATGATATATGGGTAGAGAAGGATAAGATTGACTTAAAGTGAAATGTTGAGAAATTTAAAATTTACAAAATGTGGAGTAACATTGACATGATGCTTGTTTTAAACCGTAGATGGCTCTATGAAGCTTGTAAACATAGTGAGGAAATTAAGTGTTAGTGAAGCTGGGAGGTTTTTTCATATAAATGATTAAATGTCCCAACCTTCATAGGCAACAAGAGTGATAAGAATTTTGATGGTGGGAAATTTGGTGACGGGACTAAAGATTTCGGTGCAATCAATTCCAAGTTGTTGGAAACTTCCTTGAGCCACTTAATGAGCTTTAAAGCTGAGCCACTTAATGAGGTTTAAAGAGAGCTATAGAGCCATTGGTGTGGTATTTTATGTTGAAGGTCCACTTGGAACCATAAATGTGTTGATTGGGAGGCGGTGAAACAAGATCCCAAGTCCCTTGCTATTGTAGAGCCATCAATTCATCTTTCATGGCTTGATGCAGTGGGGTTTAGTTTGGGCTTGATGAAAACTTGTGGAAAATGATTGAGAAGTTGATGTTGGAGATTAAAAAATTTGTTGGGTTTTAGTGATCCGGTGTTCAATCGAGTGATCATATGATGTGTGTGTGTGTGTGTGTGTGTGTGTGTGTGTGTGTGTGTGTGGGAGGGGGGTGTAGAATGTGTGACAAGCGTTTAAGTCGAGGTTAGTGAGAGTAGGAGAGCTAAGCATAAAAGAAGGTATGGGTTGAGAAGGAGGAGATTGAGGAAGTGTTGAAGAGATGGGGTAGATAGAGAAGATGGGAAGAAGCAGATGGGTTGATGTGTGAGGGGTCTGGTGTGGATAATAAGGTGATTTGAGGAGACTGAAAGGGAAAATATTCTTCACTAAAAGTAGCATGGTGGAATGTGATGATTTTTTTGTTGAGACTGTCAAAACATTTAAAACTTTTTGTGATGTATGATGCATCCAATAAAAACACATGTGGGGGCCTTTGGGCTAAAGTTATAAGAGACTAGAGGTTGTTGCCATAGAAAGCATGCACGTCTAAAGATTTTGAAGTTTGGGTATTCAAGCAAAGTGTTATTGAGGAGTTGAATGGGGGACTTGTGTTGGGTGGTGAGGGATGGTAGTCTATTTATAAGGTAATTAGTGGTGAGAATGGCATCATTCCCGAACTGATGAGGTAAATGTGTTGTGTTAAGAAGTGTGTGTGTGGTTTAGACAAGATCCAAGTGTTTCCGTTCAGATAAACCATTTTATTCGGGTGAGTAGGGGCATGTGAATTGGTGAACAATGTCGTGTGCGTGAAGATATTGAGATAAACGTTGATATTTGTATTCCCCTCCATTATCAGATCTTAAATATTTAATATTTTATCATAATGACTTTTAAGATAATTATGTAGAGTAATAAAATGAAAGGGCAACTCAGATTTGTGCTTCATTAGGACGTACCAACAAAATCTACAAAATGCTTCTATAAAACTAGCATAATATGTATATCCTTTTATGGAAGCAAGCATAAAAGGTTCCTAAACATCAGAGTAAATAATTTCTAAAAGTTTGTAAGTAGTGTTAGTTGCGTTGAAAGATGTTTTGTGACATTTATTTCTTAAACAATTTGAGCATACAATACTAGAAGGAAAAATTTTTAAATAGAGATTTGTTTAGGAGATGCGTTGAAGCACTCAGTGATATGGGTGGCCCCATCTGTGATGCCAAGGATGTATGGAATGTTGCAAAGCCGAGGTCTTGTAGAGACCTTGATCAGAAGGACCAGTCATTAAAATTTTCTTACGTTGTTAGTCCTGTATATAAAAATTTTTAGCATAAAAAATAACTTGACATTTGTTGTCTTTGGTAAGTTGATGTACAAATATGAGATTGTGGGAATGAGAGGGGCACATAAGAGAGGTGAGAGATGTAGCTTACTCTCGGGAGTAGGTAAAATACCCTTACTAGTGTGAGATATTTCAATGGTGTGTCCATTGCTGGCAACAACAGAATCAGGTCCTTGATATGGTGTTGGCTGATGCACATTTTCGAGGGGGGAGTAATACAAGCCATTGTACCAGTATAGAGGATCCATTCTGACGGTTATAGCTGAAGGGTGGTGGAAAGAGCCACCGTGGAAGCAGGTGGTTACAGTTTATGACACTGTAGTGTTATATATGTACAAATATCAAATTTTAAATATTAGATATGCAAATACAATAGAATTAAACGGTAATAATGTAAATTTTCCAATATTTATACAATTATAAAAATCTTAATGTTATTGCAAAATTAACTTTGAATCTAATTTGAATTAATAAAGAAAATATTGCATATTTGCCATACAATTCTTATGCATTTACATATCTAATACTTAAAATTTGATATTTGTACATATATAACACTACAATGTCATAAATTTTAAATTCACAAATTAAAAAGTTAATAATAATGACATTTTAATGTTAGAGTTCTATGCATGTAAATACTAAAGTTTAGGCGTTCGATGTGTAAATTCATAAATATTATGTGTTCGGTATGTATAAACACTCGGATCAGCAAGGTTTTCAAGTTCATAATTCTTTTCTGTTCATTAGCTCCTAAGTTCAAAATTTAGAGAGAGCCGTCTTTCATGGTTTGGTCACATTAAACGTCGACCATCTGTTGATCCGATTAGGAGAGTAAATGTTCTAAATTCAACTTATGATAAGAAAGACAGAGGTAGATCTAGCATGACTTGGGCTTATTGTATAAAAAATGATCTTAATTTATTGGAATTAAATGAAAATGTGACACTAATTAGGACGTAATAGAGAAAAATGATTCATGTAGCTGACCCCACGTAGTGGGATTAAGGTTTGTTGTTGTTGTTGTTGTTGTTGTTAATTAGCTTTCAAGTTTAGTTAATAATTTTTTGCTTCAATAAAATTCAATGGCCTATACTCTTTAAATTATACGAATTTAGGTATGGTTTATTTTGGTGTTGTATCATAAAAAACTATATGATCATGTATGACTCTCGTTGTATTTTTATTAGAAACATTTCAAATACAAATTCATGATCAACCAGGCTCCGTTTGCATCAAATTTATAATTAAAATGAACGTCTGGATGCGACAAACCTAACGGCTCTAAAATTAGTTCCATTCGGGTCCAATCAGACCCAAATCAAACTGTTGAAGCACAATTGGATCCTTGGATAATCAAATGATCAAATGAAATTTCAAATTTAAGATATTTATAGCCAAATCAAACATTTTCACGAGAGGAATTCAATGAGCATAAGATAACTCAATTTCGAGGTCATCAAAACACCTATTTTTTTAAAAAAAAACTACTTATATTCAAAGGGGATCATCATGAGCTATCCGATCAGGTGATTAAGAAAGTTATATGCCAAAAGAGCAAAATATTCCTCTAAAAAAACTATAAATAAACCCCCTCTTCACCTGAACAAACATTTTAGGAGAAAAAGTGAAGTGAAATTTCAAAGCTAGTTTTGGAGAACCAAACGAGTAACCACCTGCCTCCGTAGCACGACCACCGGCTTCCGTGGTCGCCGGCTATCGCTCTCTAAAAAAAATAATAAGAAAAAAAAATGTTAGATATGTAAATACAAAAAGTATTATGTGGTATGTCCGTAAATCTTCTAAGAAAATATCACTCAAATTAGTTAGTCAATTCGATGTTGATACATCTACTAATGAGAAAAATTATTCAATACAGATATCATATGCAGAGATGCATATGATATACATCTTTGTTGTAATGGACAGTCACGAGTACGATACACGTGTAAAATAATTTTTCCACTAGGATGGATTCGGCATCATGACATGATAACAGAATCGGGCGGGCGGCAGTAGTTGGAGTTTGGTAGCCCGTTGATATCATCTCCTAAAATAATTCCAACTGCCTCCCATCTCTTCTATTATTAATGCATGTATTATTTATATAGATATATATATATATATATATATATATATAAGC
>NW_018231661.1:0-495 GCF_001263595.1 Phalaenopsis equestris | reverse complement strand
AAAAAAAGAACTAGAAATATAATTTAGGAAGTTTTACATACATACCACTGAATTCTTATGTATTTATATATCTAGCATCTATAATTTATTACATATATGCCAAATTTCCTATGCATGAAAAGGTATATTCCAATTTTTAAAATGATGTTATATTTTATGTGATATGAAAGATACATGGCCAGTAGATGTAAGAATGGGGGTGGTATGTATGTAAATGCCCCAATTTAGATGAATATAAAAGTATAATATTTAAATTAAAAAATGAAATCTAGGACACACTAAAATACTACAATCTCTATATTTTTTAAAGTAAAATACGTTTTTTTTAATGTATGAATTTATGAAGGCAAGATAATATAAATGCAAATATCAACTCTTGAGTGTTAGATGCATAAATACATCGTAATTATGTGGTATATATGTAACTTTTCATATATTTATTTTATTCTGAAGTTGCAAAAAAAAAAAACTATTTTTTGATGCTTTACTTCTCAA
>NW_018231660.1:0-4379 GCF_001263595.1 Phalaenopsis equestris | reverse complement strand
AAGGCTCGATTCTCTTAGGCTTCTTCTTCAGTGTTTTTGCTCTTGGGTAGAGAGAGAGAGCAAGTGAGCGATCACAATTGACACATCAAACAGAACCATACACACTTGCATGCAGTTGACAATTTAAAACTACTTGCACATATTTTTCATATTTCGGTGAGAAAAGATGTGAATTTTTATGCAGGGTACCGAGGCTCGTTTTTCATAGTGTCTTAGGTAATTCAGATGACGTCATGGAATTTGCATCACCCATACGTGCTTTTCATGGAGGTTAGGCAGACCCAGCTTCCCAAAGTAGCGTGGGGACAAGGCCGGAAGACTGCTGAAAGACTGCCAAAGTTTTTAACTGCCTTGGGGCTTGACTTGAGCAAATGAAGGAGTACAAATTGAATTAAAAGATATATAAAATATGGTAGTGCATTATGATACCAAAAGATAAAGTTGATTGATGTTCAAGTTAATTTACATTTGTAAAAAAAATTAAAAAAAATTAAAAAAAGAGCAAAGTGGAGAGTTACAAAGAAGTCATCATAAAATTGAACGTCCATTTAACAACATAAAATATATGATTCAATTGCAGTGAAGTGAATTTCGGGCCAATAACATAGCTTCACTGAACTTCCAATATTTGATTAAGGGGGACAAGCTGGCGACTCACTTGTTAGTGCGTCGACCCCTAGGCTTGCTGCAAGCCCTGATCGGCCTTCTGAACAGCCTGATCTTGCAGGGTGCCTCTCTTCTTGCTCCAAAGGCCTAGTTCCAAAACTGCAGTCCTTCGTTCTTCAAACAGTGAAGCTCTAGTCATCCTCTAGGTCTAGGATTTGTTAAGGGATGAACCTTAAAGTATCAAAAAGTGAACTGAAGACATCCAGAGAGCTTAGTCTACTGGCTAGTATGTCTTAGGTATAAGACTTGTTACCTATTTCATCAATGAATTTTGTTGCTTTTGTTTTGTTTGAACCAGTGTGTCTTGCTTTTTGTTTTTATGTTCACTTAGATTTGTATCTTTTTTTTTTTATTTGTTGGTGATGTGCTTGTTTTAGCCTATGTCATTTTCAGTAGGTTATGTATGTCTATTTATTCTATCCAATCTAGAAACTCAAAACCTATTTGTTAGAGGTAAAACTCATAACAAAAAAAAAGGAAAACATTTAAATAATAAAATGTAGTACAATAAAAATAATTTAGGATTAGACACTGAAAGATCACTCTTAGGCATATGCATACATATTATTTCTTTTTATTGTCTTCATACCCTCGCTTATTGCAAGAGAATGGGGGATCTATCATATTAATATCACCTTTCTTATAAAATGGGTCTATTTTTGCATAGACGACTTAATATTTAAATTAATCATCCATGCATGCATCATAAATAATTGTATGCATACACACAACTTACTTATCACTAGATATTAAAATTTGAACCAAATAAAATCACTTAGTTTAAATTAGATAATTAAAAATGATAAATTGTAAACTCTAAATAAATTGTTCTACATTCGTTTAAGATATTTACACATCAATCATACCTTCAACATCTTGATTTTCATAATCAAATTAAGCCTTAATTTTTCTCTCTAATAAATAATGGCCTACCTACATTGCATCTCACTAGACTTTATAGACATAATTTTACATTGCAAGGTAAGTTTAGTGGGCTACTCCTATCCAGGTAAGGTTGTAAGTCCAACTAAGTCAGGCTTGCCTAGTCCTTTGTGAGATCGTGCTATAAGTTTCGTTATGTTGTATTTTCTCATGAGAATAAGTTCTGAGGTTTTACTTATTAAGTTGACCTCACATTTAATTTTAGGTTCTGAGGTCATTCATCTTGTTACGACAAAAGACCTCGCCTTCTAAGCTTTCATACAGTCAAATATCGTAGGATATAAGCTCTTAAAATTTTAATAAATTAACAACTTAAACAATAAATCTATTTAATTCTGATTGATAAAACTAAATAATAAGTTAGTTGAAATGTCATTAAGTTTCTCGGCATCTAAACACTTTCCATTTCTTCTCTTTTGGGTTTTGATAAAAATTGTTCTGTTTTGATATTTTCCAATTGAAATTCTTAATAAACAAACGTAAAAATTAACTTTGAAATTATTAAATACATAACCTCAACCTTAAATGAAAATTTTCTCTTAAGATGATATTAACTATAGAGACTTATTTTTATATGAAGTTTGTAACCCAGATTAATTTAAACTCAATTTAGTCTTTAGGTTAAGCAGGGAAAAGGAGTAATTTGATAATTCATCAAATATTGATTGAAATTCTTTATTTGAGTAATTGAATATATCATAAAAAGAGTAATTTCTATTTTTTGAAATAGTTTTATCAGTTTTGATATTGTATTTGATAATTCAGATAAATTAAAATGTTCAAAATCTATGTGGTTGGCATAAACATATACCAACATATTCTCAATCAAATTTTCTCATGTTCAAAAATATTTCTATTAACTATATCATTAAAATTATTTGGATGTGTTTTCACTCTTTGGAAATATGAAAAACCATTCTCTCTTTCATATACCTCTTCTCCATATGTAACACTATTACAACAACCCCGAGATAATGGAGCCAGACACACGTCGATCCACACCATGGCGGAATCACGAGGACAATCTTTTGAGGTAATTACAAGTAAATTTGTGGTGGAAGATCTTCTTAGTTCCTACTATCCCCACCAGTCCAAAAACCTAAGAACGAAATTATTCTTACAAATGCTCATTGTGAATGATTATGCTTCTTGGAGTCGCACAATGGTAATTGTTATATCCATAAAAAAATAAATTAGGGTTCAAACATGATAGTTATTTTTTATAGATAAATATCAGTATATTTTGCTTGATGCCTATTTTATAAATTAAGTGAAGTCCCAATCACCTTCCTTCATTTTCCTCATCTATTTTAGGTGATAAATGAAGAGTTCAGTCGATGCTTAAATATGAAGAGTTTAAAATATTTTCAAAATTACTTTATTAATTTTTTAGCTAGTTTAAATCATGACAAAGACTCACTAAATATATATTTGATATATAATATAATCTACATCATCAAGCATGAATCTCAATGCATATACAATATGATAACATTTAGATTTAAATTTAAGAACATTAAAGCTCTGATTTCAACAACTTTATAATCAAATTAAATATCCTGACATTACAAACCCAACAATACTAAAAATGATTCTATCATGGTCCAAAAACATCACTCATTATCATATTTTAATCATCCAATTCATCTGTTCATCTATAGACAAATCATTATTTGTGTAAAAATAAAAATTCAGATGTGAGATACATAAATCCATAAGAACTGGGCACTATGTATGTAATTTTCCCAATATTTATTTGAATGTATAGCACATTAACCGGAATTAAAATGAAGAATTCTTAAGTTTCGAGCATTCACTTTGATTAAAAAAAAAAAAAAACAAAATAGTACTCATTAAATAATCAGCTAAATCATCATTAATATATATATATTCATGAGACTCTCAAAGCTCTACTTTGCTAAGTCTTACAAAATTATATTTTGTACATACAAATCAATTCGCTCTCAAGAGGTGGTCCAGCGAGAGATCTGAAGCAATTGATCCACCTCAACGCTATTATTTATTATTCTTGTTTTTTTGTATTGACCTTATACAAGTCTCATTTGTTCAGATGGGATCAATTATCAATTACGTTGGCTTTTAAGAAGACTCGACGAAGTTCATTGCTTTTAATTAGTTTATTTCGTTTGGCGAAAGAGGACGTAAATTGCGTGTTTGATTTTCAAATCGTTTATCACGTTGGCTTTTTAAGAAACTCATTTGCTTCAATGATATTTCCTTTAAAGGACTTTAAAATTGCCCTTCAATCATTTTTAGGGGTATTTATAGCTTCAATTCTCTTGGATACATATTCTATTGGCACCAAAGTCCGCTCTTTGGCATTTATCACATTTCCTAATAAATTCATCCACATTCTTAAATAATATATGCCAATAAAATTCATATTTAAATATCTTAGTCAATGTCCCAAAGTAATTGTTTTTAGCCATCTGGACAATTGCATGTTCAAGTTGAACACAAATAGTATTATAGTTGGTATATTTATGCTTTGATGTACCCTTATGCTAAACGATTGACAACGTCTCTAAGTGGTCTAGATTGATCGTTTTTTTTGCCAATGGGATTGCCTTAACTCTTAAATTGTTTTTTTTTTTTAGAGTTTTCAAAGTCTTTTAGCTTTTTTAATCTATCTCATGATCAAGCAGTACTAAATCGCTAAGTTCAACCCTACGAATGCAGCAGTGCACTACTAAGTTTGATGTGCAAAATTCAATAATAATTAACAATAACATATACTAATAGTAATTAAA
>NW_018231659.1:0-751 GCF_001263595.1 Phalaenopsis equestris | reverse complement strand
AAAAGAAAGTGTCAGAATGTAAGGTCCGACCTCAACTGTAAAAAATCAGAAATTTAGGCTAATTCGGAAGTGAGAATTGAAATGTAGGTCAATTCTCAAAAGAAAGTGTCGGAATGTAAGGTCTGACCTCAAATGTGAAGAATCAGAATTTAGGACTGTTTCGGAAGTGAGAATTGAAATGTAGGTCAATTCTCAAAAGAAAGTGTCGGAATGTAAGGTCTGACCTCAAATGTGAAGAATCAGAATTTAGGACTGTTTCGGAAGTGAGAATTGAAATGTAGGTCAATTCTCAAAAGAAAGTGTCAGAATGTAAGGTCCGACCTCAAATGGGAAGAATTAGAATTTAGGATTGATTCAGAAATGAGAATTAAAATGTAAGTCAATTCTTAAAAGAAAGTGTCGGAATGTAAGGTCCGACCTTAAATGTGAAGAATCAGAATTTAGGACTGATTCAGAAATCAAAATTAAAATGTAGTTCAATTCTCAAGAAAAAGTGTCGGAATGTAAGGTCCGACCTCAAATGTGAAGAATCAGAATTTAGAAGAATCAGAATATCAGAATTTAGGACTGATTCAGAAATGAGTATTGAAATGTAGGTCAATTCTCAAAAGAAAGTGTCGGAATGTAAGGTCCGACCTCAAATGTGAAGAATCAGAATTTAGAATTGATTCAGAAGTGAGAATTGAAATGTTGGTAAATTTTCGAATGAAAGTGTTAGAATGTAGGGTCCGACCTCAAATGTGAAGAATCA
>NW_018231658.1:0-305 GCF_001263595.1 Phalaenopsis equestris | reverse complement strand
GGAGCAAAAAGGACCAAAATATGAAGATTTGAATTTGGGTGCTGACGGCGAGCTGTACGGCGCCAACGGTGGGTTTTTCTTGAGAGATTAGAAATCATATATTCTAGAAGGCCTTCGACGACGCCATCGAAGTCGCTGAAGGCGAGCATGTCGGTTCTCTCAATAGATGCTTTGAATGTGGATGATTTTTGAAGGACACTTAGGCAACTCTTGAAAACTCTTCTATAACTTACGAGAAACATTTGGAGGCCGAAAAAAGGGGAGGTCTGCAAAGTCTTTGTTGTTTGTGGTGCCCATTAGAGTGT
>NW_018231657.1:0-803 GCF_001263595.1 Phalaenopsis equestris | reverse complement strand
TAAAACGTCCTTTCGAAGCGGGCGATGGGATTTCAGTTCCGGCTGCCGACAGCTTCTTATGGGCGACACACACAAAACAACTTTTTAGTGCCGACAGATTCTGGCGACTCCGCTGGGGAATTAGCTTCTCTCTCCATTTAAATCAGGGAATATTGTCTTCATACATCGGTAATGTGTTCATGTCCCTCATGAACCAAATTACCCTTCTTCCGTTGACATGCTTCACCCATTTCTTTCTTGGGTAAGTATGATCAACTCTTTTGGACTTCAGGACCGTCTATTCGATCACCTTTGAATAGAGAGGTTCAGAAGTTCATTAGGACTTTATTTTTGTGTGAGGTCGGACCCCCGATAGGTGTGTTGGTGGACTAGCTCCACCTGGACGTTGTACGTTGTGTAGGGTCCGCACTGGGTCTTCGTTTTGTTTTTTCCTCGTATCATTTTTGGTTTAGTTAGCTACTTGCAAATTGAGCCAATCGTTTCGCCTTTTAATCGTTTGTTTGATTTAATTAAATATCTTAAAATTATAATTGTTAAGCAAATGATAAGTTTGAAAAACACATCTTAAAACTCACGAAATAAAAACAATTAATAATAAAGAAAATGCGTACCCAGTTCACAGAGCGACCTTTGTTTTTTTAGTGTCCGCACTAAAATGATAAGGTATTAGCCGATACTGACCCTCAGAGCTTTCTTTTTGAAGCTGCTACGATGGAGTTCCCAACTCGTACTTTCTCCTGCAACTTGCCCACAGGCCGAGAGGCCTGTAATATTGCCCCTAAGATCAAGTTTGGAGCTGGATT
>NW_018231656.1:0-1210 GCF_001263595.1 Phalaenopsis equestris | reverse complement strand
TCAGTTTTCCAAGAGGTGCATTAAATAACTCTTCAAAAAGCATCCAAATTCGACGAATTTTGTAGATTTTTGTCCTGCACCTACTTCAGTGCTGTCAACACCCACGAGGCATCGTAGGCACCCTTGGCCCGAATTAAGTTTGTGTCTTCTGTCAAATGGCACCGTCGGCGCTGAGTATTTCATTCCAAAACTCTATTTTTACTCCAAATTCCATCCTTTTTGCTCCAAGTGCAAAAAATCATCAACCTGAAATAAAACATGAGAAATACCTTCCTTTAAAGTGTAATATCACCAAAAATGAGTCTAAAATATAGGTCTAAAAATTCATATATTTTTGGTGTATCAAAATCTCCCAAACTTAATTGTTACTTGTCCTCAAGTAACTCCTTTACTACATAAAAATATAACTTATGATAAAAAGTTTAATTGTTAGATTTTCATACTTTGGTCTACTAAATATCATAGCATAACTTACAAAAAATTTAAGATAACTCAAATTAATACTAAAGATATAAGAATATCTAGTAATCAGATCTAAGATTTCTGATTTTCTATTTTTTTCGAGGAGCTTTTCAATGAAAACTTGCAAATTGTCATATTAAAGTCATTTAGAGGATCCATATGAAAAATAACTTCATGAAAATTGTACTAGTGAATGTGCTAATACTTAAATACAAGTTTAGAAAATTTAGTTAAGCCTTATTCCTTAAGTTGATTCAAGTGAAGCCAATTTTTTTGATTAGGCATCTCCTCAAGCTTCTCCTCAAATATTTTTCTTCTCTTTTCTTTTTCTATTTTTTTTAGGATTACTATATTTGGATAGGCTTTAATAATTTTGAACTGCACTATCCTCTTCTTAAAATTAAAAACCTTTCACATTCCTTCACTTTATAAATTCATATTAGCTTTGATGATTTTTTATAAAGTTTCAATTTTTTTTATGAAACCTTAAGATTCTCAATACTTCAAAAATATAAATTCCTTTACTTAAATTGGAAATACCATTGTCATATTCTTTCATACCAAATACCTTAATCTCTAGAATTAACCTTTATCATTAAAAATTTTTACGTAATCTCACTGTATATTTAGAAACACAAATATTATTATTTAAAGTTAGGCTCTACTACTAAAGGTCATGTTAAAAAAACAATATTAAAATTTAGTTAATTAAAGAAAAATAAAATTAAGTTTCTTTCTTTAAAAAGGA
>NW_018231655.1:0-711 GCF_001263595.1 Phalaenopsis equestris | reverse complement strand
ATTTCCAACTCTTCCTCTGAAATTATTTACAACTTTCTTGGCTTACCAAGTGGTGGGACGTATGGCTGAATGTCTTGGACTTTTTTATTCTCTTTTGTAGTAGGGAGAGCTTCTTGAACTATATGTGCTGCGCGCGACCTGATTGGCGAGTGTGCGAGTTTCGTTGGTCTTTGACTCTGGCTGCTTTATTGCCAGGAGGGGTAAGGTACCATCGACTAATTGCTCCAATAACTCTTCCTTCTGCATGGTTAGAAGATTTTCTGCAACTGGCTCACTTGATTGTTTTTCTTCCAGACGGGCAAGTGCCCTGTGCTTGCGGTGAGCGAGGTTCCTCCGCTGCGAACGTGTCATGGGGATCTTCCTCAGAGGGGCACTGATGAGCTCACCCCCTGCTGTCATGACCATGGACCTTATTTTGGTAGTCTCCTGCATTGGACCATCATTAGTTTGAGCTACCTTGCTGACTTCTTCAAGTTTCCTTTTCTTTGTGAGTATGTTTTCCTGCTTGCTTCGGAATTCTACAACAGACTTCTGATCTTGTACCTCTGCTTGATTTACCACTTCGAGTAGGGGCCCCTCGTATACCATTTCAACTTTCTCGAAGTCTAAGTCGAAATGAACGATGAATCCCTCTGCCACTTTTTGCTCGTTTAGTGCGAGATTAATGTCGTTTTTGAAGGAGAAAATCAGCTTCTTGCCCGACATTTTCCT
>NW_018231654.1:83324-83590 GCF_001263595.1 Phalaenopsis equestris | reverse complement strand
GGTTAATTTTAGAGATTAAGATATTTGTTATGATAAAAGAAGGTTATTTTTTTCTATTTTAAGTAAATGAATTTGTATTTCTGAAGTATTAAAGATCTTAGAGATTCATGTAAGAAGAAAAGATTAAAACTTTATGAAAGATCATTAAATCTTATATAAATTTATAAGTGAAGGAATGTGAAAAGTTTTTAACTTTAAGAAGAGGATAGTGAAGTTCAAAATCATTAAAGGCTATCCAGATATAGTAATCCTCACATAAGAAAAAG
>NW_018231654.1:78243-79528 GCF_001263595.1 Phalaenopsis equestris | reverse complement strand
CTTAAATATTCATTAATATCCATTCTGAAGCATTCAATCTTTTGCTCTTTTGCAGGGTATCTCATTGATTTTGCAATATTAAATGTAACCTCTTGATCACTAACTCTCATAGTTAGTTCTCCTTTCTGCACATCTATTAAAGCTCTTCTAGTGGCTAGGAATGGTCTCCCTAAGAGGATAGGAATTTCTTTGTCTTCCTCCATATCTAATACTATAAAGTCCATAGGAAAAATAAATTTATCATCTTTTACCAAAACATCTTCTATTGCTCCTTTAGGATAGGTAACCGAATGATCAACTAACTGAAGAGTTACAATTGTAAGTGAAATATCTCCTAAGCCCAAACTTCTGAAAATTGATAATTGCATAAGATTAATACTGGCTTCTAAATCACATAAAGCTTTTCGATAAAATTATTTGCCAATAGCACAATGAATTGTAAGATTTCCAAGATCTTTAAGTTTTTCAAAAAGCCTTTTCTGAATTATAGCGCTACACTCTTCAATGAGTGCAACAGTCTCACTCTCAACAAATTTTCTTTTCTTATCAAGTATATCCTTCATGAACTCCCAAACTTCTGAAAATTGATAATTTCTATTGCTCCTTTAGGATAGGTAACCGAATGATCAACTAACTGAAGAGTTACAATTGTAAGTGAAATATCTCCTAAGCCCAAACTTCTGAAAATTGATAATTGCATAAGATTAATACTGGCTTCTAAATCACATAAAGCTTTTCGATAAAATTATTTGCCAATAGCACAATGAATTGTAAGATTTCCAAGATCTTTAAGTTTTTCAAAAAGCCTTTTCTGAATTATAGCGCTACACTCTTCAATGAGTGCAACAGTCTCACTCTCAACAAATTTTCTTTTCTTATCAAGTATATCCTTCATGAACTCCACATGGCTTAACTTTTATTGCAACGCTTCAACAAATGGAATGTTTATCGTTAATTTCCTCAAAATTTCTAAAAATTTTGAAAATTTATTATCTCTATGTTTTTACTTCAATCTTTAAGGAAACGGATGTGGTGTTCTTTTTACAGTGATTTTCATTGGTTTAATAGGATTTTCAGCTTCAAAAATGAAAATCTTCACCAGATTTTTCATTTTCCACCTCATCTTTTTCAACTTAAACTTCTTGTTGAACTCTATGTTCTAATTCTTTTCCACTTCTCAGTTGAATAGCTTTAAGTTGCTCTTTGTTTTTATCTTTAGGATTTACTTCACCATTACTATGCAATGTTCCTGCAGGTCTATTGCTAAGTGTAGTAGAAATACATC
>NW_018231654.1:51281-78233 GCF_001263595.1 Phalaenopsis equestris | reverse complement strand
GCAATACATCTCAATTAATCTCAATTAATTTTCCATGTTTCTAATAGCAACTCCTTGACTTTGTAATTGACTACCCAGTTGTAATATCAATTCTTCCATTGATAGCTTTTTCTCCTTACTCAGCAAATTATTAAAACCTGGGGGGCAATAAGGTTTATAAGCTTGATTCCCTTGATTGTTAGAGTTTCCCAATGGGTTCGCTGTAGTGTTGTTTCCTCATTGCAGATTTGTAGCATTAGAATCATTGTTACTCTAACTAAAGTTTGGATGATTCTTCCAACTAGGTTTATAATAATAGGCATAAGGGTTATTAGAATGATTGTTTATTGCATTTAAAGTCTCATAAGAAGATTGAGATTCTATCATTTGTCCGAATGACTTTACTTCAAGCACAGGTGCTATCTGAAAATAATTCATTCCATATTGATCTATCTTATTTATATAGTAGCTATTTGGGAAGCTAAAATAGATATAACATCAAAATCATGAATACAAGCTACTCTTTTTGGATTTACCCTTTCAGAGGGCCATTGAAAATTATTTGTAGTCATCTCTTCAATTAATGAATCTGCTTCATTGAATGGTTTTCGCATTAATGATCCACCAGCATCAACATCAATTATCGATATAAGAGATCCAAACAACACATTATAAAAATATTAATTATAAACCAATCTGGCAATGCATGGTGTGGACACTTTCTAAGAAGATCTTTAAATCTTTCCCATGCTTCATAAATTAATTCCCCTTCAAACTGACAAAAAATGTGATATCATTTCTAAGTTTTGTAGTTTTTGATGGTGAGAAATATTTAGATAAGAATTTTTGTGATAAATCTCCCCATGTTCTGATAGATCTAGGTTCTAATGAATTTAACCATAGCTTAGCTTTATCATAGTGAAAAAGGAAAAATCTAAGCCTGACAGCATCATTCGACACTCCATCATATTTAAATGTAGCACACAATTCTAGAAACCTAGCAAGATGTAAATTAGGATCTTTAGTAGGTGTTCCCCCAAATGATTATGTTGAACGATTTAGATAATAGCAGGTTTAATCTCAAATGAATTGGCAGCTACAATAGGGTTTTGAATACTTAAATGAATTTCATCTGCTGTAGGATTAACATAATCTCTTAGAGGTCTCTGAAGATGTTCATTTTCATTTCCAGCATTCCTTAATTTGCAAGCCATTTTGCTAAATTGATCTTTCTCTTTTTGTTGCTTTTCAACCTTTCTAACATTATTTCTAACTCAGAATCGTAAGGTACTAGATTTTCAGATCTTACACTACGCATAAACAAAATAAAGCAGATAATTAAACAAAAACACTTAAATAAGAAAATGTTCAAACTAAACTACAACACTCGTTTTTTTTTTTGAAATAAAATAAAGTAAAAAAACTTATGTTTTTTGTAACTTCCCCGGTAACGGTGCAAAAAACTTAATGCGGGCCCGGTAACGGCGCAAAAAACTTAATGCGGGCGGATTTAGTGAGAGAATTTTGTAAATATTTTTCAATATTACAAAATTACACACTGCAGTTATATAATAAATATGCAATACAGTCGCAACAAAATTACTTTTTATGAAAATAATTTATCTTTTAAAACTCTTTTTAAACTGCCAAATCCCCTTTAAAATTAATGCAAGTATACATATCACTCAAGTAATAAAGGGCTCTAAAGGAGTCCAACATATACATCCCACAAAGAAGTTGGAAAATCCTAAACTAAATTATGAAAATTATTTTATAACAAAAACAAAAACAAAAGTAAAAGTAAAGTGTGAAGTTTGAAAATTAACTACTCAAGTGAACGCTAATTAAAATGCAGATGTAAGTCTACAAAAGTTAAACTAAACTAAATACTAAACTTTCAAAAGTAAAGTTACGAAAATTAAACAAAGTTTTTATTGTGACAGAAAGTTCAAATTTACAAAAGCATCCTTCCACTTAAATATGAGTATATGATCTGTGAAGAAAAAACTGTTTTGTGCTAAATAAAGGAAATCCTATTTTTTACCCTCTTCCAAGTGCTAAAAGAACATTGACAAACCCAGTATTTGGTCCATGATTCTCAGGTTAGGCTGCGTGGACACCGACTGCCACTCCAGAGCTCCCACAACTCCCTCCCTTGAGGGCTAACAATATCACGTTAGTTTCAAGTCAACTATTTCCAATCAACTGAACCAAATTTGAGATTTTAATCTGTCGCCTTAAAATCTTCAATTCTGCATCTAACAAAGTATATTTCCCAATTTATTTGCACCCAATCCCATGGATGATATACTCTCCCATGAACTCAAATGTGATTATCTCTATGTTGTAGAAATCATATCTCATTTAAGAACATATGTCTCTCAATAAGTCTTAACATTTCAATTGGCCAGATCAAAATGTAAATGAAGATCGGAGTTCAAATCATCACAAATTATTATCATTTAAAACCGTAGAAAACAAAATTTATTCTTAACAAAATCATATCTCAAAGTAGGGAGAAGGATCAAGAAGACTACTCAGAATTCATGAGAAGGATACGAGAAAATAAGGATTTCGCATATAAAAACAAGTTTACAAAACAAAAGAAGTAAAAATACAACTTATCAAACAATCCTTCCCAGGAAAATCCCTAGAAGTTCTCTCCAAGCTTTTCTCTCTTTACAATTACTCTCAATTCTATCTTAGAAGTGTAATGAAGAAGAAATCTCTCACCTTCCCTCTCCTCTTACAACCTTAGAAGAAAATCTCCTCTTCTCTCTCTATCTCTAACTCACTGTTTACATCATTTTTGGTTGAGGTATAGTTTTTCCTCTTTAGTAGCCTAGGGTCTAGCCATAGGACTTTCTTGTTGGTTATTCCTAGATGACTAGAAAAGGAACCCTTACCAATAGAAATTCTAAACTCTGCTTTACTCAGCTTGAAGTTTTGCATGTTGGTCCTAACCTCTAGCACTTAGTAGGTGGGGTCAGTATGGGGGAGCTCAAGGGGAGTCCCCCATAGGATGGTCAGACCTTAGGACAAACCCTGGGTGATTTGGTTTTGGTGGGGCTAACTTGCACACACTACACTCTCTCACATATCCTAAACCCTAAGATCCCTTAGGTTGGTCTCCTGCTCCTTTTAAAAAGCTCATGTAGATGACCCTATACCCCTAGTCTTTGGCTAAGAGGGTTACAACCAGCACATTGAGCATCCAAAATGAGTCCTCATATGGCTCCTATTGGTTTAGTATGGCTTCATGGCTTGTTGGCCCATTGTGTCCCAAAATTATCAAATTACCAAAATACCCCTATAACCCTAATTTTTTTCCAAAATTACCCAAAATAGCTAAATCTTTCCAAAAATCATCTCAAACCCCTCACCACTACCTAAATTAACCAAAATTTACAAAATATACCAAATTTCCAAAATATCCCCAAAAAATTACCAAATTACCAAAATACCCTTCATGATCCGAAAATTCCAAAAATTCTTAAAAATTCCAAAATAATCCCAAATATTCCCAATTTCAATTTTTGATCATCAAGTTGACCGGATTTGACCAATTTAAACCAAGTTGACCAAAAGCCCCAATTTGCCCTTAAAGGCACAAATGTCTCCAAATTATCCTCAAGTTTGGCCCAATTGACCCCAATATTGCCCAATTTTAATTCCAAATAAAAATTCAATATCCACAATCTTGGTTTAAACAAAATTCAAGCCTAATTTTGTCAAATTGCAAGTCCAAGTTCATTCAAATAAAAAGGTCCAATTTTGACTATATGCCCAAATCCACTAATTTGGTCTATCAATTCAACTCAAAACCATTTGAAATATTGCCAAATCCTTCATGACATTCTCCTACACCAAACTCAATATTCAATTAGCCCAAATTTTAACCCAGACTCAAATTCCATTTTAAAAGCCCAAGCCCACCACATCTAATTCCAAAAGCCTAAATCTAACGCCCACATGACAAATCTATCTCTTCATCATTCATTTGATTAAAATCATTCCTAAAATACTTAATTCAAAATAAAATCTTTCCAAATCAAGAATCATTCCAAACTCCACTAAAATATCTTAAAAATTCAAAAATCCCTTCTCATGAATATTAGCCAAGCCACATGCAAGTCATGAAGCCACTCCCAAGCCATAGGAAAGTCATGAGAGCCTTACCACCTCATCAAAATATTAATGGCAAGAGGCCATGTGACTTTCAAGCCTCTTTAAAAAGGTTTTAACCCCTCCCATGAATCACTCTAACCCATGTTTAGCCAAATCTCTTTGGATGGTGACTTATCCCCAATGATTAAGCTGAACCAAATGATATTCTCTTCAGCCCAACCCTTCTTTAAGGGGTGAACCCAACCCAAAACCATGATTTGGCCCAAATTGACCAAAAATGGCCTTTTCCCGATGCTATTTCAATCCCATATTTTTGCACATGGACAACCTCAATTGACTTCACCAAGACCAAGCCCTGACCTCCCTGAGTCAGATGGTGACTTGAGCCTGGCCAGCGACCACCTAGGCTGCCAGAAAAGCCATGGCCAAATGCTCCCCCACGGCTAAAATTGAAAATTAAACCCATCCAAGCTGTCTCATCCCAACTGGAGTTTTGTACCTTGGTGGTAGTGGCCTCTCCTTCCCCCTCTATTTAAACCCACCCTCCATGGCCAAAGAAGGAGAGCTTGAAATTTTTTTGGGAGACTCTACCAAATTTCTTCCAGAGCTTCCTTAAGACCTCTTGAATTCAACCCAACCACCATTAGCTACTCAGAGCCACTGCTCGAGCTAAATTTTGGAGCTCAATTTCAAGGTTAAAATTGGACACTCCCAAAAACTCCAGCAAATTCAAATTAATTGCACCCACACCATTCCCATAGTGAGAGAGGAAGATTCCCCATAGAAGCCCCATCACCAGAGCACCCTAAGGTGGACTTTGATCAACCCCCTAATTCAGCCTTGGTTCAATTCATATCTAAACAACTCACCACAGCTATAGGCTCCATCCCTAGGTTCTCTAGGCCCTTGGGACCCTCTCAAAGCTTCCACAAGCATCCAATCGAGGTTCCCCTCTTGGACCAAGGTATTGCAACTTAACCCTAAACCGAGCTTCATTTGATTCTCCATGTGCATAAAGTTGATTTAAGGGTTGATTAACAACATGGATATGTTCTCCTAGTCAAGACGAGTTTATAAGAACAAACCGCACTTGATTTAGTTGAGTATCGAGTGAGACATTAAACCTAGAAGATGGACGGTTTGCGAGTTGGCTCTGTTGGGGACTATGATAGAATGTCGTTGCATCACGCGTGTATCGCACGGACGACTCTGATCGCACTAGATGGGGAGATGGAATGGAACTGCGGAACGTGTGGCTGCTAGCATGGACGGCGGTGTCGAATGGGAGCGCACCACATGTAAAGTTGGACACGTACGAGAATTGCATGGCGCTCACTGTTTTAAGTAGAAAAATAAGATATATTTTTTTATTTTATTTAAATTTCCAAAACTTAAAAAATCCATAAATTTGTGTAAAAAATTATAAAAATAAAATAAAAATACTCTATTGCTCAGTGAAGAGAGGAGAACAATGTGGAATTATTTTCAAGTTTATTTGATGCATGTATTATTTTTAATTAATTAAACAGTGTTTTCCTTATTTTGATTCTCCATTTGCATAGACATTTCACAATGACTTGATCTTTGGGGCTCTGGTTCTATCTGTTGTGAGGATTCTTTTCTGATTTTTCCAATGTTAGGGGTGATCTCTAAGCATAGGTATCTAATTTTCAAGTTAATGGTCTCTATTTTGGTATAGAAATTATAATAATTAAAATACTCATCAGAAAAACACAAAACTTATTTTAGTAGGTTCACTGTGGTCAGAGGATCGTAGGAAAAATATAAACTTGATTTAACTCATTAAAAATAATCCTCATTGTCACTAATCCTAAAAATGATAAGAAATTTAATTTGGAGTAAATATAAAAGTAATTGGCATGAAAATCATTCTCCACTGTAATTTAAGTCAGTTGGAGTTAATTTGACAATCATTCTCAACTGTAATTTAAGTCAATTGGAGTTAATATGATCACATAATTGGATTAATCAAGTGAAATGACATTTTTGATATTAAAATAATTATAATAATTAAAATAAAACTCAAAAAATTACCAAATTGGTTTTGGGAGCTTCTTATTACCAAAAGAACCTAGAAAAATAAAAGTGGAATTAAAATAAATACTTTATTTTAAGCTATTTTTAGGCATTTAAATTAATAAAAATAATTAAAAATCATAAAAATTATAGATTGTAAAACACACCAAAATATCAAATTTGGCTTCCTGTTTGCTTGGGACCAATTAAAATAATTTTTCTAATTTTCTATGTCAAAATATTATTTTTAAAGGCTTAAAAATGGATTTTCTCTAATTTTTCACTAAAATAAATCTATTAATTAAAATATAAATCAAAAAAATATGAAATTTATTTCTTTGGGTTCCCTGGACTCAAATATATTTAATAAAAATATAAAACTTAATTTTCCACTTAAATATTACTTTATATTTAATTAATACTCAAAACAAATAAATAATTTTAACAATTAGATTAAACCTTTAAAAAATCATGAAAATTGGTCTAAGTGGTCTTCTAACCTAGGTGAACATACAAGAATTTTCTTAAGGACAGAGGTTTCATTTTGGTTGAGTTATTAAATTTTCATTGAAAATCCTTATTTTTGCATTAAAAAATAATTATAAAATTAAATAAATCCAGAAAAACCATATTTTCTCCTCTCATGTTTTAATTAACCAATGAGTGAGGTAACATAAAATTTCCAACTCATTTGAGTCTAATTTAATGAATTATGGGGTATTCATGCCTTAGGGACAAAGGTGTAATTTTGGAATTTAGAGCTTAATTAATATTTAGGCCTAATCAAGAGGGTAAATAGGTAATAAATAATCTTAAAATAACTTGTCTTGATGATTGCATCATAGAAAGGGGTAAGTGGGAGAAATCAACCTCACTTTGAATTTCAGAAAGGATAAATTTATAATTTTTCAAATTAATGAAATTTGGAAGAGTATTTAAATAAGGAGATATTAAGGTGAGGGGTTTTATTTGGAAGATCATAATTCACTGATTTTTGAACCCTAGCTGATTGTTTTACTATAATTTATAATTCATGATGGAGAGCACAAATATTCAGAACTTTTTTTTTCCTAAAATTACAAACCTACCCACTAAATCTTAAGGGTTTAGTAGTCAACTTGGCTTAATCAAAATTTTGCCTAATGAGGTTTAGAAAATAAGTCATAATTAATTTGAAATCTTCAAAACACTAGAAGCCCATGCTATAAAAAAATCAAATTAACTAAATTCTTTAATTAAGTCAAGTCTCCCTCAAGTGTCTTTACCCATATTATTCATAAGTAAGATACCAAGTGATAATTACTCCACTTAAAGGATAATCAAAACATCAAGTCCACTGAGCATAAAGGGTATTAACTGGATGAACTATATAATAAACATAATAAGGCCAAAATGAACTCTAGATAATTCTAGAGACTATGAACAACTGATACGGGAAGTAGACCCTTGGGGGAAGGTTTTGATGTGTGTAATTGCAGCTTATGTGCCCACACAGATACATGTGCTACATTATGTGTTCCCCTTTTTCTTTCTTTTTTTATTTTATGCTTTTTGGGAGGGTAATTAACTCTCCAACCCTAGTAATTCCCTCTTTGGTATTTTAACTTGTAAGGAGCCTTGTTGCTCTTTTCCTCAAAAAAAAAAAAATATATATGCCTTGAAAGTACTAAACTTTTAGGTGGAGGAACGAGAAGGCTCGACAGGTACGCTTTTATATTTTACAGTACATTCTTTTCCTGTATTTTCCTTGCTGCTCCTTTTGTTTCTTGCTTACAAACTTGCATGTTAAACAATGATGTCACCCTGCATGTAAAAATTGAAACCTTTCGGATAGCCAAAAAACTGAAACCAAAACCAAAACTAAAATCAATCAAGATAAAATTCATCCCCACAATATTCAAAATATAACACAACTCAAAATTTAATAAAAAACATCACGAAAAAATAATTGCAACTAAATTAAGATGTCTCAGATGATTGGGAATCCCTCTAAGGAGGTAACATACGGTTGCTAACGAGATTTCCTATGTTCAAAATGAAGGTATTGAACTCATTAAGTTGAGTTTAGTAAATTTATTTGGATTAAATGAATCCGATAAAAAATAGTTGTGCCGGAATGAGGGAACCATAAGATCCTAACCGTTGTCACTCTAATCAACTTTAATAAGCCCCATAATATGTAAAGAACCATAACTATAAGAACATTTAATTTGGTATCATAACTTAACACATTAGAAAACTTAAAGTTTCTGCGATGAGGAGCTTGGAGCTTTCCTGTGGGCAGCACGATTATCTTCAACAGCAAAACATGCCTTCACCAGCAAAAGAATTCATTATAATTAAAGAACAAATCCATATGAATTTGAGGTTGTTTGATTAAGCAAACATAAATCCCCAACTTATCTTTAGGCCTCTGTATAGCTCTGCTATACAATTTAAACCCTAACCTGCTTTAGGATTTTGAGGTTTTTGTCTGCCACAACCTAAATCCTCATATCTTCTAGCTTATTTGTGTGATCATTTCACTCAAATGTAAGCCCTAATTAACAAAATTGGCAGGATGAAACATTCAATAATTCTAATCTCTGAAACTTATGTTAAACAGTAGGATAGTTTGAGAAGTCACCGAGGCTCTCCTCAAGATCTTAGACCTCCCCTAATCTTTCTTTCTTTGGATTTTATAATAAAATGTTCCAAACTTGAGTCATTCCCCTGTCACACCTCTTTATCTGATTTCGTTAAAGTCGTAATCCTTTGACCTCTTCGAAGATAATATCCCCTTATTTTTATCGAAAGTTTTCTTAGTTGACTTTGGTTATCGAATATGTAATTAACTATAAGGGCTTGCCCTTATAGGAAGCATTCCCAAACCCAACATTAATATAAACCCTATTTAATTCTTCATATTAAATAGGTGAATTTTTCGGTCAACAAAAAAATGGTTTTCGCAGACTTAAACGGATGTCATACAATCTTTAGTTTATTTAATCGAGCCTTCACCAGTAAATAATGTACCTATCCGTCGGGATAGGTGCATTACTTGCGGTATTAGGATCGTTAATTTAAAATAATGGGGATATGAGATGGGTTCGGTCTTGTATTTTCAAAAATTTAAAATACTAATTTTTCCAAATTATATGTATTAAATTAAATTAAAAAGGGTGTTATGATATCCATTCTTTTAGCTGACAACTTAACAACTCCTCAACTTCTTAGTGCAGATAACTTTTGGCGACTTCACTGGGGAGCTGCTTCTCTCACCATATTAATCAGGGAATATTATCTTCATATATTGATGATGTGTCCATGACCCTTATGGACCAAAATTACCTTTCTTCCATTGACATACTTCACCATTTCTTTCTTGGGTAAGTACGGTCAACATTTTTGAACTTCAGGACCGCCTGTTAAATCACCTTTAAACAGGGGGGTTAAGGAGGCCATTAAGGACTTTTTAATTTTTGTGTAAGATCAGACCCCCAATAGGTGTGTTGGTGGATTAGTTTCTCCTGGGTATTATGCGTTGTAAATTTGGTCCCGCACTGGGTCCTAAACTTCACTTCCCCCTTCAAGCCTGATGTGCTTTGCTGCAAATTAAATTGAATAGTATCGTGTTGTGCTTGCTCTTTAAATCCTTCTACTTTCAAATTATTTTTACTAAATTTAAAGCCTTTGTAAACTAAAATTAATAAAATAAAATTTTCTCAGTTTACGGATCGACCTTTATTATTTTTTAGTGTTCGCACTAGAATTACAAGGTATTGGCCAAATAACTAACCTCAGAGCTTTCTTTTTGAAGCTGCTACAATGGCGTTCTCAATGCTCACCTCTTCCTGCAATTCGCCAACCCGCCACAACGCTCGCAATGTAGCCCCCACCATCAAGTTTGGAACCGGATTTGACAAACTTGAAGTTGTGCTAGGAAAGGCCCCATACGTCATAATGAAAGTCATTGCTCCGAAAATTTAGAAGCCTGAATTTGACCTAATACTATCCTAAGGAATTCCCTTCTTGCAAGAAGGTGAAAACTACTACTCCCCCGGCACCTGGCAAGTCTGTCTTCCCCTTTTCTGCTAAAGGAAAGGAGATTATGATCGTAGAAGACAAAACTGAGGAATTCACGTCTTGTCGTCAGTGTTTGAAATTGGATCGAGTTAAAAGTCTACACCACTAACTCGATCATAAAGAAAGAAGCATAGTCAAAAAGATCAGAGGGAAGGCAAGGCCCAAACCTCAGCAAAAGTACCAGATGATGAGTCTCCTCAGGAGGAGGAATTTGGATTACAGAAGATCTCTCCACTTCTGCAAGGGAGTAGGTTCCACCCATTGATGAATACTAATGGATATGAAAGTATTCGAGAAATCGTTACTACTTTGCCAACATTTCATGGCCATAGTGAGAAAAGGATGAAACCCACTCCTATCACTAATGTTAGCACGGTGTTCCAAATATTGGCCACTAAAGAAGGATGTTCAGTGATCGAATTTCTTAAGCGAGTGGGATGTGCAGTATCCCTACAAATGAAGAGAGAGATCCTGAGAGATGTCAGAGTTGCCCGACTATCCCACAAGTCAGATGAAGCTTTACCGAAACGTATTCCCATCAGATTATGTATGGGAAGCCGAGTGAATCCTAACATTACTACTAAAGATTTTATTACCTCTGCCGCTCCAAAGTCTGTAGAACGTCAATCGATCAAATCATGTCTGGGTCTGAAGATTCAACCAATTATTACCCGTAAGAATGCCTCAAAGAGGGAAAAGATGAAGAAATTACCCAATATTGTGTTTGGTTCACATTGTGGGGAGCACAATTCTCTCTAACATGTTGATGCCTTTATTGAGATACCCTGTATCAAGACATCATCGTCGAGAAAGTAAGTGTGGGTACCCAAAGACGCCATACCAATATGCTCTAGTGAGCCCGCAGGACAGAATAGTGAAATGAAACAAATGTCTGAAATATCTGCTACAGAATTTGATGAAAAAGTGACGGATGTTCAGGAAAATCCTCCAGATCTTAAGACAATTCAGGAGGCGACAATTGAAGGAAAAGTCAAAAAACTCAGGATTGAGAATTCCAAGCTAGGTAGAGAACATAGTGTAACCATTAATGATGATGATGATAATTTTGATCTCAATAATTATCTATAGAAAGACTTCATGTATATTCATGTCATCAAGACTAGAGCTGCTTCATCAGCGAGCGATGCTCAACCTCTCATCGAAGGGAATGCTACAGATGATTTGTACAGAGCTATTTACTTAAGAGATGAAAAAATCAATCAAATGCAAAAGAGAATGGATGAGATGGCTACCCCCATGGCCTCCATGACTACTGTTAATGGGCAATCCTAGTCACAGCAGGTAGCTTCGCCAGGAGTTAACCAACATGAAATAATCCATATCACCAATGAAAGAAGAGAGATTGCTTCCGCTAATGGAGAAGATTAGCAAAAGAAATATTCCTCACTTTCCTCACCAAATACCATGCTTGAGAAGGATATCAAACAATTGGTCAAACAATAAGTTTGAGAGGCCTTAACTCAATCTAAGGTTTTAAGGGGGAGACCTTACCCGAAGGAGTTTGATGTTGTACCCTACCCCAAGGGTTTTATGTCACCAAACTTCAAGATATTCGACGAGAGTGTGAATCCCAGCCAAAATCTAGCACATTTTTGAGCCAGTTGTGTCAACTGTGCCAACACTGGAGGTAATGAAGCCTTGCCCTTCCGACAGCTCGTCAGCAGCCTGTCAGGAATTGCTTTTTGATTATTATGTCAAGTGACCTAATGGATCAATGAAGACATTCGCCAAATCAGAACAGATGTTCATAAGGAGATTTACTAGAGCACAACACCATGTTTCTAGTGGAGACCTCGGAGTGGAGAAGCAAAGACCCAACGAGACTCTAGTGGATTACAGCTTGAGGCGGAGAAACCTTAGCATGAAATCAGAACCTCAAATACAGGAACAACATGCGATTGAGATTTTACTCAAAAGCATACATGGGCTCATAGCATTCATGCTCAAGGGACTCACCATCAATTCCTTCGAGAAATTACTAAGCAAATCTCGTAGTTTAGAAGAGGAAGTTAAACATATGGATTCTCAAGAGAAAGAAGAGAAATTCAAGATAACTAGAGCATTCAAGAAGATGTTTGGGACAGTGGAAATGGTTCATAAAGGAAAGCAACCAATAAAGATACAAGAAGAGCATTCTCACCAAAGTTCTCAGCAATCATTACAGAATGCTCAACAGCAAGTACAACAATATGGATAGTCCAGCTGTCGGCACTATTTTCGTTTGGCGCCCATAAGAAGCTGGTCGGTCACCAGAATCGAAATTTTGTCGCCCGCTTTGAAAGGAAATTTAAGTTTAGAAAATTATGAAATCAAACTGACCTCATATTTTTATAGTTTAAATTAAAGAGTGTTATACCTCAAATCCTGTCTTTATCCTTAATCATAAATACAAGACTTGAGGATGAGACTCGATCAAATAAACTATAAAATGTATGTTATCCGTTTGGTCTGCGAAACCATTTTATTTTCCTACAATTTCCCCTATTTAATATGAAGAATTAAATAGGGTGTATATTAATCTGGGTTTAAGAAAAGCTTCCTATAAGGGCAAGCTTCTATAGTTAATTACATCTTAAATGATCAAAGTCATCTAAGAAAACTCTCGATAAAAATCAAGAAATATTATCTCAAGGAACTTTTTAAGGAACATAAAGGAAAGGACTTTTCAATGATATCAGACAAAGAGGTTTGAAATAGGATTGGGTCAAATTTGAAACATTTTGTTTTTGGAATCCAAAGGAAAAGAACTAGGGGTTGACATAGATCCGGAGGAGAACCTCGGTGCCTTCCCAGTCTATCTTATTGTTTGGCTTTAGTTTTGAGGATAAATATTTAGGTGTTTCATCCTGCCAAATTTATTTTTCAGGGCTTACATTCATATGAGTAGGTCGTGACGAACGACAACCTGGGAATCCTAGGACGAGTTAAGGCTTATATTGTACAACATGGTTGTACAAAGGCCTAAAGATGATTTGAGGATTTATGTTGCATAAGTAGACTACCTCAAACTCCTATGGCTCAAATGTTTAATTCTAAGGAATGAATTGGTTTAGCTGGTGAAGTCAGGTTCTGCTGTTGAAGATGGGCGTGTTGCCCATCACGCTACCTCCAAGCTCCTTGCCGTGACGAGTTTGAGTTTTCTAGGGTGTCAAGTTAGATGTTAAATCAGGTAGCCCTATGGTTGTAGTTCTTTAAATTTTCATGGGTTGATTAGAGTGACACCAGTTAGGATCCCACGGTTCCCTCGTTCTGACAAAACTATTTTGCATTGGATTCACTTAGTCCAAATGAATTTACTAAACTCAACTTAATGAGTTCCATAATTTCATTTAGACCGTGGGAAGCCTAATTAGCAGCCGTAGGTTACCTTCTCAAAGGGATTCCCGATCATCCGATAGAGACGTCTTAATTTAGTTGTAGTTGTTTTTTTGTGTGATATTTGCGATGAAATTTTGAGTTGTCTTATATTTTAAATGTTGTGGAAGTAAATTTTATCTTGGTTAATTTTAGTTTTGGTTTTGGTTTTGGATTTGTGGTTATCCTAACAGTTTTAGTTTTCATGCAGGATGACATAGTTGTTTTGCACACAAGTTTGTGTTAGCATAAAAAGTACAGTATGAAAGTACAAGAAAGACGGTGTTGTAAACTGTAAAAGCGTACTAGGCGAGTCTTCTCGTTCCACCACCTGAAACTCAAAATGCATGTTAGAAAATTTTATGTAAAGCGGAAAAAATAAGGTTTTGGTGACCTACCTAACACTAGGTCATATCTTGGTAGGTCCCTATTAGTTTGACTGAGGATGATTTTTGTCAAGCAAAACATATTAAGTTTAGTAGATCTCTGAGGTATCCAACAGGTCTAGAGGAAGAAGCAGGTCCATGCTTCCCTCTCACTTCCTGGTGAAAAGTCTCGAGCTCATTTAAGCTTATTATGTTACTTAATGACCCATCCTGTAAATAAAATTGGCAGGATGAAACACCAACTAAAGGTGTTTACAATTATGTTACTTAATAAAATTGGAAGATTATGTTACTTAATAACCCATCCCTTAATGCTCAATGAACATTGATGTTTTAATTATCCTTAAGAGTAAGGTAATTATCACTTATAATTTAATTTGAGAATTATGTGGGTGAAGACCCTTAAAGGGGGCAAGTTAGCGTTATTGAAGCACTTATCCAATATTTGGTCCTAATTGGGCTTGTGGTGTTTTAAAGGTGTTAAATTTTAGCTATGTTTGTTTTCCTAATCCTCATTTAATCAATATTGATTTAACTTAGATCACTACTAAGCCCTTGAGACCTAGGTGAGTGTCTTAATTAATTTTGAAAAGGTTAAATTTTGGGTGATCATGATTCATTATTTGAATTTCATTTGAACATCAAATAGGGGTACTAAATTAAATTTAATGTTAATAAGCCTCTAAATTGTAAGAATTTAGAAAGTTATTAATTTATCCTTTTAATTAAGAAAGTGAGGTTTGTTTCTACAATTTAATCCCCTTTTTAATTTCAGTCCTCCAAAAAAGTTAATTAAGATCAGAGGTTGCCCATTTCCCTCCTTGAATTAAGCCTAAATGTTAATTAAGGCCAACTTCCTAAAATTACACTTTTGCCCCTATGGCTCTAACACTTCATAATTTATCAAATTTAAATCAAATGACTTTGAAATTTTTATCCTACCTCATTGATGAGTCAATTAAGACATTAGAGGAGAAAATGTGTTTTTTCAAAATTTAATTTAATTTATATAATTATTTTCATGTAAAAATTAGATTTTTCAAATAAATTTTCTTACTTAACCAAGGTGAAGCCCAATCACTTAAAATTTTTAATAGAGGTAGAACTAGATTAGAGAGATATTTGCACAAAATTTCATGATTTTTTAAATTTTTTTTAATTATTATAATTATTTTAATTTATGGGGTATTTATTAAATATAAAATATTTTAAATGGGAAAAATTAAGTCTTGCATTTTTGAAAAATCTTCCTCAGGTCAGACAATCGAGAGATGCAAATTTTTTATTTTTTTTGGTTTTTTTTGATTTATTGGAATTATTTTAGCGGAAATCCATTTTGTAGCCTTTTAAAAAATTATTTAATGCTTCAAAATAAAATATCTTTATTTAGAAAATCAGGAAAAATATTCTAATTATTTCTAAGTGCTTAGAAATCAACTTAGAATATTTCCATGAATTTTATAATTTTTTATCATTTTTATGGATTTTTTAATTATTTAAATATTTAAAAATAGGTTAAAAATGAAGTTTTTATTTTAAAGAACATTTTACTTTTATAAAATTCCCCAGATCACACAAAACTCTAAAAATAAGTTTTCATAATTTTTTGAGTAATATTTTGATCATTAAAAATCATTTTAGTACCAAAAGAGATATTTAACTTGAAAAATCAATTTAGGTCATCAAATGGACTCAAAATGCTTTAAAATTTTTATAGGTAATTTTATAGATCTTAAAAAATTGTGGAGATAAAAAATCAAGTCATTTTAATGTTTATGTTTTCCAAAATCAATTACCTTATTGATTTAAAGTTTATGAGGATTAGGTTCATTTTGAATGACTTGACACATGAGAAATTTTCTTAAGGGTTCTCTAGATATAGTGAACCTACCAAAATTTTCTCAAAGTTTTCTAAGCAACATACTAATTATTATGATTAATTTATGCAAATAATATACATAAACTTGAAAAATATGGTTCCATGTCTAACGGTCTCCTCTGACTTTAGAAAAATCAGGGAGTGTTTCCCTTGATATAGGCTACAACATGCCAAAAACCCAAAAATTCAAGCTACGGTGAAATGCCTATATGCATGGAGAATCAAAAGACTCAAAATAGTATTTAATTAATTAAAAATAAGAAATGATCAAATGAACTTCAAATTATTTCCACATTTTTCTCCTCTATTCACTGAGCAAGAGGAAATTTTTATTTTATTTTTGTGATTTTTCTACACCAAGGTATGAATTTTTGAAGTTAGGGAGTATTTTCTGAATTATTTGAATCCTTATTTATCTATTTAAATGCACGGTACCTTGTCATACTATGGAAGCTCCAAATATCCACGCAACGCACTCTCATTTGACGCCGCCATCCACTTTAGCACTGACTCGGCCCGCGATTCACTTAAGGAAGCGTTGTTCGGCTTCATCTTGACTGTCCATCTGATACACGCTCGATCGAACGACGCTCCATCATCGTCGTCAAATAGACTAAACTTAGAACCATCCATCTTTAAGGCTTGATATCTCCCTCATTTCTTAACCAAATTAAGTGAATTTTTTTTAAAATGCTCGTCTAGACTAGAGGAACATATCCATATGGTTAAGATGCCATGAAATTAAGCCCAAAAAATGTAGAATCAAAATAGGCTCGGGATGAGGAGGAGTTCAATACCTTTGGTCTGAGAAGGGAAGCTTCAAACAGAGATGCTTGACACGTTTGTTGGAGTCCAAGGAGGCTAGGGATTGAGCCTCTTGCTGTGGTGTAAGGTCTAGGTATGAATTTGACCAAGCTAGATTTTAGGTGTTGGTCTAGAGCTATGTTAGGGGCTCTGTGGAAGGGAAATTTGATGGGGCTTTGTGTTCTTTCAGTGTTGTGAAGATGTGGGTACAAGTAATTGAAGTTTGGTGGACTGTGGGAGTTTAATGAGCCCTGTCCTGGTTTTTGGCAGAAATTTGAACTCAAAATTGGGCTTCCATAGTGGGAATCAGTGGGGGAAGTTAGTTGAACTACACTGAGGAGGCCTAAAAGAAGCTCTGTGAGTGAGTTGGGAAGATCTCTCTGAGAAAATTTCAGCACTCTCACCATGGCTTTGGAGGTGAGCTTTTATAAAAATGGCTAAGGGGTGGCTGTCATGGCAAATTGTGGGGTGCAATGTGGTGCTTAGGTGGAGGGCAGATAGGCTTTAACATCTCATTTGGGTGAGGTGGCCTCTTGGTTTTATTTGGGTGAAGTTCAAGGGGAGGTGGCCCTCAGTTTTGGCTTCTCTGATGACTAGGCCGCTGGCCACTAGGTTGCCGGCCATGGAAGGGGGAGGTGGCTAGGAGCTCAAGGAACCCAAGGAAAATGTCACAGCAATTTAATGGCTTGAGGCTTAATTTTGGCAAAAACAATCTTAAGCTTAAGTATTTATGGCATGAAATCCCTTGACTTAAGGGACCATTCATCCATGGCTTAGATTAGGTGGTTAGGTTAGTTTTGGCTATATCTTAGGGTCCAACTAATGGATGTGGAGTGATTAATTTGATGGCTTTTTGGTGGTTAGGCTACATTTAGTGCATGGGTCGAAGTGGGTGCAAATGACCGAAACATGGGTTTGGGCTAGGCTAGTCATGTTCTTGAGCCCAATTTATTGATGAAATTGATGTATATGATTGTAATGAACATTTTTGGTGAAGGATTGAAAGGATTTTGAGTTCAATTAAAGGGTCAATTTGAAGGAATTTGAAAATTGGTCATTTTGGGCATGTTGGGCTAGACTTGGGTCTTGATTGGGCTAACCTTGGGCTAAGTCCAAATTGATTGTTGAGAATGGTCAATAGGAATGCCATTAAGATTTTTCAACAAAAATTGGGTGCCAATTTTTGGATTAAGGCAAGCAATTTGGTGAAATTTGGGGACATATCCAATTTGGGGAATATATGAGGATTTTTGGACTTGAGTTGAAATTAAGTGAAATTCAGGTTTCACCAAGGCCAATTAAAGGTCAAGTTTGATGTGTAGGAATGTTATGAAGAGTTTACAACATCAATTGTTGTCAATTGAGTGGGCTATGGGTTCAATTTGGTGAGATTATTTCATGTGCCCAAAATTGGGGGTTTGACCTATATCAAAATTGGGCTCAAATCATGGGCCAATTAAGCTTGGATTTAGTTTATTTTTGTCACATTGAGGGTGACTTTGAGTTTGGGATTGAAACTTGGGGAGATTGGGTTCAAATTGATGGACATTTGAGTTGAAGGTGAGGAAATTTGGGCCTTTAAGGGAAATTTGGGGGTTTTGATCAAAGATGGTCAAATTGAAAAAAATGGGTCATGTGGTAGTTGAGAAAAATGAAATTGGGAATATTTGAAATATTTTCGGTATTTTTGGGATTTTTTAAAATTTTTTAAATTTTTTGCCCATGAGGGGCATTTTGGTAATTTGGCAAGTTTTGGTGATTTTGTGTAATTTGGGTGTTTTCAAAAGGTTTGAAATGTTTTTTGAACAAGTTTAGTTATTTTGGATAAATTTGGGAATTTTTGCCAAATTTTGGGTTTCAAGGGTACTCAGGTAATCTGGGGGGGTTTAGGAACAAAAGGTCAGGCTGAGTATTTTGGGTAAAATTGGGGAACTAACCACCAAAATTAAGCCATGGACCAATGGAATCCCCATTTGGGTCCTCTATGTACTGGTCTTAGCTAAACGATAGCCTTGGGCTAGTAGGTTTAGGGGACCATCTGCATGAGTTTCCCAAAGGCTCAAGAGCCCAAAGTGACGAAATTCCGGGTTTATGGTAGTGATTGGAGTGAGTGTCTTAGCTCTAGACGAACACCCAGGGTCAACCCTAAGGTCCAACAGTTCTATAAGAACTCTCTTTTAGCTCCCCTATAATGGCCCCACCTACTAAGTGTTAGAGGTTAGGATAAGTATGTGGAACTTCAAGTTTAGCAAAGAGGAGTTTAGAATTTCTAATGGTGAGGGTGCCTTTTTCTATTTCTCTAAGAATAGTCAATAAGAAAGTCCTATGGCTAGACCCTAGGCTACTAATGAGAAAGACTAGACCTCAACCAAAAGTGAGGTCAACAAATGGACCCCAATAGATGTGGTGGGTTGGGCAAGCACACCGCGCGTATTGGCGTTGACCGACGAGATCAACAAAACTAATACAAACTCCCAAGTCAATAGACCCAGAAGAAATGTGTAGAGTTGTGTGTCTTATTTGTTTCCCTTACACTATGGAATGTAGCAAGTGAATATTTAATCAAAGTAAAGAAGTAGGGACTCTTGCTGGGGATTGGAGAGTGGATTTTGAGTTATGTGATTTCAAAAATTTATAGAGGATGGGAATCAGTGTGTAAGTTCTGATCCAGAAGTTGGAATTTGAGATTTAGGTATTAATTTTATAAGAGAGTAAGAAGTTTGGGATTGACCATGAAAAGAGAGGAATCAGGAGTTAGGGAGTGATCCCAAGACAAGGATTGAAAGTTAAGGATCTATCACAAGATAAAGCGTAAGAAGGTAGGGACCAACCTTGAAGGTAGTGACTGATTCAAAATGAGAATTGACAGGTAAGGGTCAACCTCAAAAGAGAGCATCAGATGGTAAGGGCTGACCTTGAAAGGGGTGAATCAGAAGGTAATGACTGATTCAAAATGAGAATTGATAGGTAAGGATTAATCTCAAGGTAAGGGTCAACCTCAAAAGAGAGCGTCGGAAGGTAAAGACTGACCTCAAAAGAGGTGAATCAGAAGATAATGACTGATTCGAAATGAGAATTGACAGGTAAGGGTCAACCTCAAAAGAGAGTGTCGGAAGGTAAGGACTGACCTCGAAACAAGTGAATCAGAAGGTAGTGACTGATTCGAGATGAGAATTGAAAGAAAAGGGTCAATCTCAAAATATAATGTCAGAAAGTAAGGACCGACCTCGAAAGGGGTGAATCAGAAGGTAGTGACTGATTTGAAATAGGAATTGACAGGTAAGGGTGAATCTCAAGAGAGAGCCTCGGAAGGTAAGGACCGACCTTGAAAGGGGTGAATAAGAAGATATTGACTGATTTGAGATGAGAATGGACAAGTACCACAAAAGAGAGTGTCGGAAGGTAATGACCGGCCTCGAAAGTGGTGAATCAGAAGATAATGACTGATTTGAGATGAGAATTGACAGGTAAGGGTCAATCTCAAGAGAGAGCGTCAGAAGGAAAGGACGGGCCTCGAAAGGGATGAAAGGTAGTGACTGACTCGAGATGAGAATTGACAGGTAAGGGTCAACCTCAAAAAAGACCGTCGGAAGGTAAGGATCGACCTCAAAAGGGGTGAATCAAAAGGTAATGACTGATTCAAGATGAGAATTGATAGGTAAGGGTCATCTTCAAAAGAGAGCGTCGGAAGGTAAGGACTAACCTCAAAAGGAGTGAATCAGAAGGTAATGATTGATTCGAGATGCGAATTCTACAGAGTTTGTAGTGTTTAATTTTAATGACATGGGTTGTATGTAAAGGTTGACATTTTTGAAGAGGATTTGTGAGAATTTGCGAGTTTATTTTATTTTATTTTATTTTATTTTGCACAGAATGTGAAATTCCGTGGGGATGTGAACAGAATTAGTGTAGACAAAGATGGTTGTGCTGCATAAGCAAAGAGTAAGAAACTCTAAAATTGAGAGAATACACTCAACAAATTTTTTCTTTCTTGTTGTTTTTATCACATTCAATTTTCAAAATATGTTTTTCAAATTTTGATTTTAGTTGGTTGATTTTTCAAAAGAGACTTATTTTTATTTAAATTTATCAAAATTTATATTCTTCTCGTAGTTTTTTATTTGAAATATTTTTTTTTATCATTAAATGTTTGTTGTTCTGTTCTTCGTTCATTGTAGTTGCAAAACAACGCATGGTTCAATGGCTTTTATCCTTAGCACCGAGAAGGGAAATTGAACAATCAAACAAATTTTTTGAAAAGAAAATTTATTAATCTGCTTCAATAAAATGTTACAGAACAAAAGTAGGTCAATGCCTCAAAAAAAGTACAATATGCAAACTGCATGAAAGTACACCCGAAATGTGTCATGTCAAGTACATATCATGGACTGATCATGTTTGATACATATTATATCTGTAATGTAGTAGAGAAGAAAACCTACCCCCAGCCTTTCTTTTGTAAAGTTGCGGCAATGCCCACCCCAACGCTAACATTCCCCTGCAACCTGCCAATAAGCCGTGAGGCCCGCAATGTTGCTACTACCATCAAATTTGGAACAGGATTTGGAGAGCTGAAATCCAAACAGTATTTTGTTGTTGTCCATCCATCGAAAAGTCACAGACACCCTACAGTGTTGTACTCCGGGAATGCAGTGCTTGGCAACGTCTGCACCGTTTCCTTAAGAACCAGAATTGAACCAACTAGTAGGGGAATCTCTACAAATCCTTTGAATTCTCCGGGGCCGATGACATCAATTTGTTTCCCAAAGAGAATATTGCTTTCACTCAGCTTTCACTCATGGCTTTCACTCATGAATGAGACTGTGCAGAAGGGACTTACAAAATCATGATGATCAATGTGAGGAGGTATGTAGTCTCCCTCGTCATATATGTTGATGATGTAACTATTTGGAATGCAGTCAACTGGCAGTATATTCCATCAAACCATTCATTTATTCATCCATTTAATCCTCGAGGGCAGCGGATCCACTTGATCGTACCTGAGAATCCCGGGAGGATTTCCTTGCCTGTCTTTCGTGAAATTGTAGCAGCATCCGCATTGTATTTTAATCCTTCCCTTTCCTCTCATCCATTTCCTTGGCTAAGAGTAGGTTCTTTCCATGGGCAAGCCTGCTCGACCTCTGTCTCTTAAGTCAAAGATACAATCCAGAATGCTTTGTTCATCTTTTTCTAAAAGACCCTAGTATACAATTCCAGTCCTTCCAATATATTGACGGGTTCTCCATGGACTTCTTCGTAGAATTCAAAGCTTCTTTTAGTGACTTTGCTGATTTTATAATACTCTATTGTGCTGAGGAAGGGTGGCTGGCACGAACATTACTTCATTTCTTTGTTGATAGGAATCCAAACTGGTGTCGGTGTTACCTCTAACGAGATGTTTACAGACTTTTGGCCACATAGATAACCCCTAAAACAATCAAAATTTTACAGTTTTCAAATCAAACGGTAATAAGCAACATCAGGTTGCATCATATGTTTTCAGGTATCGTCCATTGATTGGCAGCATGGGTCTTTTACCCCAGAAATCTACTTATTGGTAGGCTCCTCTTGTGTAGACCTTTTCAACGACAAATGGTCCCTCCCAAGTTGGTTCAAATTTTCCACCTATCTTTCAGCATGCAAGAATGGGCCTTTTGAGTACAAGGACGAGGTCACCAACTTTAAATGTCCTTCGGCGGACCAATTTATTGTGACCTTGCACCATCTTTGCTTAATAAAGCTCCAAATATTGTTGTGCTTCAAGCTATTTTCCTTCAAGTTCTCTAGTTCTTCAAGTCTGAGCTTTGCACTTTCCTCTGTTGTAATTTGATTAGCGACTGCAACTCTGCGAGACGGCATCTGAATTTCTAATGGCAGTACGGCTTCAAAATCATACACGAGCATGTAAGGTGTACACTGAGTGTTAGTCCTGAATGTTGTACGGTAGTCCCACAAAGCTTCTAGCAATTTATTGTGCCAATCTCTTTTATTTTCATCGAGTGTTTTCTTTAAAATCTGTACCAATGTCTTGTTGAAGGCCTCAGCCATTCCATTTTCTCTGAGATAGTAAATTGTAGAGTATCTCCAATTTATTCTGTATCATTTAACAAAGTTGTTGATTTTGGTGCTTTTGAATTTCATCCCGTTGTCGGATATTACTCTGTGTTGTACACCGAAACGGTAGATGATTTGGCTTTTGAAGAATTGGAGGACATGATGTGCTGTAACCGCTCGTAGTGGTTCTGCCTCTGCCCATTTAGAGAAGTAGTCTGTAGGATTGAGAATAAATTTGTGTCCTTTAGAAGATGGAGGGTCTATCATACCTATCATGTCCGTGCCCCAACACTCAAATGACCACGAAGCAACAGTTGGGTGGAGCACATTCGGAGGTTGGTGCAAGACCACCCCATGCACTTGGCACTGGGGACATATTTTGGCTGTCTCCATGCAGTTGGACATCATTGCTGGCCAATAATATCCGAGTCTCTTGATCTTCATTTTCATTTTTGGTCCTGACTGGTGAGCACCACATAATCCGGCATATACTTCTTTGACAATATTTTGTGTCTCCGCTCTGCTTAAGCACCATAGCCACATTTGTTCGAACAATCTCCTATAGAGGATGTCACCTACTAGAGCGTAAGACATAGCGCTTTTTGTGATTTTATGTGCCTCAGACTTGTTTTCTGACAACTTTCCAATATGCAAATATTCTATTAATGACATGCGCCAATCTTAGTTGATATTCATAACTGCAATTGTTGTTTCCTCCTTTCCGAGCTTGTGTAGATTTTCAAGGTTCAATTTGAGACAAAACCTGTCTTCTTTGCACTGTAATTTCAATGGAATCCTCCATGGGACATGCCAATTCCTTAGTGAGTTTTGCTAGTGGATCAGCATGCGCATTTTTTCTCCCCGAGGAATCCGATAGAAAGTCACATTGAGAATCTGTTCCAGCAGCTTCATCATGTAACGGTGGTATTCTGCTATTCTTGGTTTCAGAATTTTGTATTGTCCTACGACTTGCAGGATAATAAGTTGGGAGTCATCGTAGATGGCAATATCTATTATGTCCATTGAAATTAACAACTCCAACCCTGTGATTAAGGCTTCGTATTTTGCTTCATTTTTGGTGCACGACTCTGTTAGGTGGTATGAGAACCTCAACATACCTTTATCTGGCGTGATAAAGATCAAACCAATTCCTGCTTTGCCTGGTATAACTGTGCCCGAGCCTTTATCTAATCTGGCTGATCAAGCACCATCGAAGTATGTTTTTCAGTGTTGCATACTGGAGAATTCCATTTGTAGTTCTTGTTCTTCTGGTAGTTTGTCGTTGAGAGGGGGTCCAGCTGGCAGTGGGTGTGCAGCAAGAAAGTCTGCTAGAATTTGTCCCTTGATAGCTCGGAGGGGAACAAAAGCTATATCAAATTGCTATAAAATCATTGACCATCTTGCTAGATGTCCGGAGAGTGTTGGTCGGGTCATCAGGTCGGGTCATCAAATATGCGGGTCATCAAATATGGCAATGGATTAACTTTCGAGATTAGGGTAATTTTATGAGAGAGCATGTAATGTCTAAGCTTTTGGGAGGCAAAAAATAGTGCCAGACAATGCTTCTCAATAAGCGGATACCTCATATTTGTCGGTATTAGACGACGACTTAAGTAGTAGAGTGTGTTTTCCTTACCCTTATCGTTGACTTGGGCTAAGAGGGCTCTAAGAGAGTCATGTAAGGCCGCGGTATAAAGTATCAAAGGTTTCCCTGGGATAGAGGCTGTCAAAACAGGAAGTGTCATTAAATATTGTTTAAAGTCCTCAAAGGCCCGCTGGCATTTCTCTTCCAAAATGAATTTGGCGTCCTTTCTAATTAATGCCGAGAAGGGCTGACAACTACCTGAGAGATTAGAGAAAAAAGCATCTCAGATATGCCAACTTCCCCTTGAAGGAACGTAGCTGTTTCAAATTTTTAGAGGGAGGCATTTCCAAGATGGCTTTAATCTTATCTGGGTCAATCTCGATTCCCCGATGACAGACAACGAATCCTAGAAATTTCCGAGAGGTAACGCCAAAGGCGCACTTTAAGGGATTCATTTTAAGGTCATATCGTTGTAACCGTTGGAACACGATCCTCAAATCGTACAAATTTTCTATTTTTCATTTACTATTGATGACCAAATCATCCACGTATCATTCTACTTGGTTGTGAATGAGATCGTCAAAAATCTTTGTCATTACTCGTTGATATGTTGCTCCAGCGTTCTTTAACCCAAATGACATCACTGTGTAGCAGAAAATCCAAATAGGCATTCTGAAGGCTGTGAGGGCTGCAACTTCAGAAGCCATCTTGATTTGGTTGTATCCTGACGATCCATAAATAAAGGAGAAAATTTTTTGTGTTGATGCAATGTCCATCATGATCTGTGAGATTGATAGTGGGAATTCATCTTTTTGGCATGTTTATTTAAGTCCCTGAAGTCGACACAGACATGTATCTGTCTATTTTTCTTTTTGACTGCAACAATGTTAGCTAACCATGTGGGGTATTGTTCTTCCCACACAAAGTTAGCGTCTATTAATTTCTTCACCTCGGCTATGACTTGTCGTTCTATTTCGAGGCGCATTCATCTAGGGGCTTATTTTATAGGAGTCATACCTTTGTCCACCCCGAGTTTATGAATTTCTACTTCTGCTGATAGTCCTGGCATTTCATCATAACTCCTGGCGTAGCAATCTTTGAATTTTGTTAAAGGTTTAATCAATTTTGAAGATTCTTCATCGTTGACTAAAGAAATTATAAAGGTAGGTCGGGGTTGCTCTTTGTCTCAAGGTTAATTTCTTTCAATTTGTCGACAGTTGACTTGACTTCCTCCTCAAATTTTGGCAAAGTATCTTCTATTAGTTGATCGGTAGAGTCATCCTCTACATCGAGGCAATCCTCTTCTGATTTACTAGTAACAACCATGCAAAATTTTGAATCATCATGAATCATCAAATTTTGAATCATCAACTGGTCCCACTGTACCAAATTCGAGACCCTCTTTTGAGTTGGGAGTTTGAATTTTAACATTCAATAACTTTTCAAAAGGTTGAAATTTATTTTTTGGCATTTGCTTTGGCAAATGTCCCTGTTGAATTAACTTTTGTACATAAGGCGAAAATTAACCAAAAGGTAATTCCATTAATTTGTTAGGATTTTCAAGATTAGTAGAGGTAGAAGCACGATAAAATTTGATCGTCTTTGAACCAACACTACGGAATTCCTTGACCTCTAAACTCTCAACCGTTAGAGGGAGGGTCAGATTAAGGGTCATAGTATTCACATAGTGGTTTATAAGATCATACATTGTTTCACATTCACTTTTCTTCGTATCTTCTAAGGATATCTCATACTGAGGTTTCTTCTGTTTTGTCATCATTATTTAATCTTTAGAACTATCTTCATCACCAATGTTGATGGTTGGCATAGTCCGTTCAAAAATTAGATTGATTCTTCCTCGTCCACGTCCCTGATCTCGACCTCGGGTGCGCGAACCAAAAGAAGCTCCACCAATTTGATGTAGAAGGGTGGCAGAAGATTGTTGAAGCAGAGTTGAATGGCCTCTTTTTTGTGGTTTTTATTTTTGTGATTTTTCTGAATCTTCATTTTTGTTTGTCGGAATCTCGCGTGAGAAGTTCTCGCGTGAGAAGTCAGTTTTCTTTGGTGGCGCATAGTAGGCAGCATCTTCATGAATACCTACTTCGGGTTGTATATCTCCTGAAAATGGTTGTAGATCTCCTTTGATGCAGTATTTGATGCACTGATGTATAGATGATGGAACCATGTTGTGTTCATGAATCCACGGTCGACCAAGTAAAGCGTTAAAAGAGGTCTCGACGTCGATGATATGAAATTTAGCGGTTGTTGCTAGATCTTCAACCTTCATAAGTAATGTGATCGATCCAAGGGTTCTTTCTCCTTTTTGGTTAAATCCTCTTAGCATCATTGTATTGGCCGTAAGCTCTTGTGCTTCGATGTCCAAATAGGTCAATGTCCGTAAGCTCATTAAGTTGAGAGATGCTCCTGGATCTACCAGAACTTTGGATAATACAAATCTGCCGATGTTGACAAAGATGTAGAGTGTTCGATTGTGGTTGGCGGTACCTAACAACAAATCTTCATCTGTGAAGGTCACCCCTGAATGTTCTTTCAACGAGAAAACTTCATTTGAGGATGTGTTGGCCAACTGAGCTATACAAATTTTTGGGTCAAGAAAAGCTGTAACCAGAGCTTCTCTCATCTCCTTTAACAGGATCAGA
>NW_018231654.1:48842-51271 GCF_001263595.1 Phalaenopsis equestris | reverse complement strand
CTTAGTCGAGTCAGCAACTTCCTAAGATGAGCTAGCATGTTGTAATCCAATTTGCATGGTCCTCCAAATTTTTCTTGACTGTGTGGTCTTCCATTGACGGAGGTAGAGGTAATTCCTCTCAAGTTACTATTTGTTTTCTTCTGCTGTAGGAGCTACCCTTGGGGGCAATACTTTCCCGCTTCTTAAGTTTATTTTCATAATTTCTTCTTCTTGTAGTATAATTATTGAATCTTCTGGTGTTTCTTCTTCGTCAGAAAGATCTAAGTTGAGGGCGAGTGGTGTGCCGTGGTGTTCGAGGATTGGTTCCTTGCTCCCGGTGCTGTCGTAAGCAGTATCATTGATATCTTCTTTGGTATTGTTATTCTGTGTTTCTGTTAACATGTTCATCGGATTCAAGTATGATTTGAGGATCATTTTAGGAATCAAAATCAAAGTTAGATTGGTCATAATCGATTACGTCATCACTAGAAACAGTTAAAATGTAGCTGAAATCACGATCATTATATTCATCAGCCCCTAGTAGGGTAAAAAGATAATCATACAAAGTCAGGGGTTCGAGGATTTTCTTCCACGAATCTGAGACAACCAATCTAGTAGAGGCATCCCCTATCCTACCCTTCGTGCTATCAAACTTTGTGATGGTGTTCTTCTTTTTCTTGACTTTGATGACGACGGCTGTTGTGGTGAAATCTTCATCTCGGGCCTGGCGGGTTCAAGACTCTGAGCGGTAGTTTGATTTGAAGAGTTCTGGATTTGATTTAACATCTTCTTAGATGATTTGCTCCAAACTGTATCACATCCATCTTTTTCAACATGTGCGGAAGATTTTTTTAATGAATTCTTTATTTAGTTTAGGACCCTCTTAAAGGACGATTTGCTCCAAACTGTACTCCATCCATCTTCTCTAGTGTACGGATCAATCGGAGAGATTGGCTCAGCAGAAATCATATTTATAGAATCTTTTTCAGGTTCTTTTAAATACTCTTACGGGATCGTTATATTTCTTTCTTGGAGATTTTTCTCGAGCCAATCCTTAAAGATGAAACATTCTTCTATTGTATGTCCCAGTAATCTGTGATATGGGTAATAATTTGGTTGATCCTTCTTATCGACCTCTTCGGGTTTCTTTGGGTATGGTAGTTTGAACTCGGGCTTCTTCATCGGACTTCTGAATATTTTAGATACTGCTTCATCTTCAAAAGAGTACACCATTTTTTTCGTTCTGACAAAGATATTCTTTTATTTTGAGATGATCCTCCCTGAGGCGGTCGCTGGTTAGATTGGCTATTCTGTTTCAAAGCCTTCTGTAATGATGATTGAAGTGGAGTTTCTGCATATATCTTTATCGATTATTTTTTCTTTATCAACAGTTGTGGCTGTTACGTATTTCTTTTCAAATACTCTAGTTTTTTATTACTTCTCGTGAGAATCCATGTGTTTGATTTCTTCATAAAGACTTCTAGCCTTGATGAGTAGCTTCTTGAAGGATTTGATGGTGAGTCTCATAGCACGAAAGCTACGGGTCCATGAATCCTTTTAAGTAGGATCTCGATTGCATGATGTTCCTGTAGCTGAGATTGTACTTCATGTTAAGGTTTCTCCACCTCAAAATGTAATCCACTAAAGTCTCGTTAGGCTTTTGTTTCTCCATCATGAGTTCTCCTATGGAAACATGATGTTACGCCCCGACGAATCTCTTTATAAATATTTAACAAATAATTGTTCCAACTCGGTGAATGTTTTAACTGATCTGTTGGGCAAAACTATCCCTAACAAGCTGCTAACAAATTGATGGAAGAGCAAGGCTTCACTTCCTCCGGCATTGCAACAACTAGCTTGAAAATTGACGATATGTTGGTGGAAATCTCCAATCCCGTTGAACATCTTAAAGTTTGGTGACATGAAACCCTTAGGGAAAGGTATGACATCAAACTCTTCTGGGTAAGGTCTATTGACAGTGACTTTATATATGCTTAAGAATATAAGTAATTATTACTGCTGCTAAGAGATTTAATTCCTCAGCAACTGTACCAAAACCTAATAACAGTTATATATTCGATAAAGATGTATGTATAAAATATTTAATAATTGTAAATTCATACTTATCAATGCAAGTATACGTATCGCTCAAGTAATATAGGGCTATAATGGAGTCTTAGATATTGATCCCATAGGGAGTAATATTAGAACTACGAACTAGGATTTAAGAAAATCAATACTTTAATCACAACAATGAAATTCAATTTACTTATCTATTACTAATAAGCAATTGAAATAAATATGTAATTTTAATAAATATTAAATAACTAAATATACTAATGAAGGTTCGAATGTGATATTCAATATATAAGAAAGCATCCTTCTCCTTGTAAAGAAAGTATAGTGAATGGATAAAATGAATTAGTTCAATTTATATTGTGCAAAATAGA
>NW_018231654.1:44285-48659 GCF_001263595.1 Phalaenopsis equestris | reverse complement strand
CGTCACTTTAGTTGTAAAACTCAACATATTTTAACAAAACAATTGGCCAGATTGAAAGTAAAATAAGATTAAAGTGAAAAGATCAACACAAATTCTTTAACATTCTCATGGCACAACCAATTCAAATCACCATTTCAAAAAATCTCAAGACAAGGAGAAAGAGAGAAAACTACTCAGAGCTCATGGAGAAGATATGAAAAAACTTGGATTTCATATATAAAAGCAAAGTCATACAAACTACAATAAGTAAATACAACTTATCTTGAGAAGTTACTCTGAATCTCTTTCTTTCTTTAAAGCACACAGAATTCCTCTTCGAAGCAGCAAGGAGGAAGAAATCTCTCACTTTCCCTCCACTCTTACAAGCTCTCGAAGAATTCCTCAAAATTTTGACACTCTAGTAAATTCTCTATACACTAATGGAACTTCTCTAACTTCCAAGACCTCTCTAATTTCCGGCCAAAATCTTCTTTTAAAATTGCGGATGAGCTTTCTCAAGAGTTTCCTAAGCACCCCTCCAAAATTTGTCCTCATCTAAAGTTTAGTTAGACATAACCGCCGAGCTCGCCGTCGGTGCCCTCGAGGGCGCCATCGGTGGACCTTCTAAGTGAATTAATTCTGGAGTCTCGAGAAAATCTCACCGTCGGCACCATTGGGCTCACCGTTGGCGCCCTAGTTCAAATCTTCACATTTTGGTCTTTTTCGCTCCAAATTGGCTCCTTTTTGAATCTCTTTGCTTCACTGACCCTAATTCATCATTCTTGTAACAAAACATCAAAAATACCTTTCTTTAAAGTGCAATATCATCAAAAACAGTATAAAATAAGTATGAAAATCTCAAAAATCTCAACATATTTTTCTTTGGTCATCTACCTTTTAGAATCAATGCACCACCCTTAGATTTGGTTAAGGCATCCCGAACTTGCTCGACCATCTATTTGAATTCTTTCTCTGGCATGGCACATGATGGAGAATCCTTCTTCGGTTGCTCTTCTCTGTTTTCTGAGACAACCTCTATTATTTCATTTGTAATATGTATGATTTTTGGTTGGTTAATCTCTGGGGATGCTAGTTGCAGTGCTTGTGATTTCCCTTGAACTGTGGCCATAGTGGTCATGGCGACGGCCATCTCTTCAATCCTTTTCTCCACTAGGCTTACTTGCTCATCCCTTAGGAGGATAGCCCTGCGCAGCTCATCTACGGCATTCTCTTCAGTAGAAGGTTGAGCGTCATGCGCAGTTGCAGTGGTCCTGATCTTGATAACATGGACATCCATGAAATCTTCTTCGAGGTAGTCGTTATAGTCAAAATCTTCATCATTGTTGTCGATGGAAACTCCGTGTTCCCGAGCCTACTTGGAAATCTCGACCCTGAGCTTTTCAACTTTTTCTTCGATTATCCATTATTGAATCATCTTAAGATCAAGAGGACCTTGTGGACATCCTCTACTTATTATTCCATCTCGTTGGCAATCGTTGCGATGATGTCAGATATTTCGGGCCCTTGTTTCATTCCATGATCTTGCCCTGTGGGTTCACTGGACTGTATCGATACAACAACCTTGGTTATCCATATTTTCCTCTTTGACAATGATGTCTCAGGATGGAGTGTCCTAGCAGAAACATCGGTATGTTGAGGAGAAATATGCTCCCCACTGTGTAGACCAGATACAATATCAGGTAACCTCTTTGTCTTTTCCTTTTTAGGAATATCTTTGTGATGTGTGCTTGGTAGGATTCTAAGACCCAGTCTTGACTTTACTTTTCGACGGCATGTGGTCCTGGTAGTGGTGGAATCTATAATAATAGCGACAATGTTAACCCTTTTTCCTAGGAGGAACCAGATGGGAATGCGAGTGGGCAGATTTACAATTGAATTTTATTTGGCGACTTGATGTCCCTTAAAATATCTTCCTTCATTTGAGGGTATATTGCATGTCCCACTAGTTTGAGTAACTCACAAACTGAACAACCCTCTTTGATAGCTAGTCTTTAAAAAACTGAGCTGACTCGAGTGATAGTAGACTTCTTTTTATCTCTATCTTGTCCATGAAGTGATGATAACGCAACAACAATCTTCTTGCCACTATCATGTCCATAGGTGTCCACTAGAGGATGAAATCTGCTTCCTCGCAGTACTGGATATTTTTTTGATAGTTCAAATTCCTCTTTGTGAGGCACTTCCTCGACGGGTGTTTTCTTAGGAGCCTGGGCTTTAGTAGCTTCCTGAATCCTCCTGTTTTGATTTCTTTTCTAAGTTCGGGTTAGCAGTGCAATCTTTGAACTTGATCCGATTTCAAACATTGAAGGTGGAGCAGCTAATCCTTCAGTTGAATCCTCAACAGTCATTATTTGGTGCTACGGTGGTGGTAGCAGTCTTAGCCTTCTTGCAAGAAGGGAAGTCCTGAAGACAGTTCAGGTTAAATTTAGCGGACGGCTTCTAAATTTCCGGAGTGGTGACTTTCATCATGACGAACGGAGTCTTCCCGTAGATAACCTCGAGGTCTTCAAATCTGGCTCCGAACATAATGGTGGGAGCAACGTTGCGGGCTTCATGGCTTATTGGCAAGTTGCAGGAAAAAGTCAGCATTGGGCAGGCCATTACAGCAACTTTAAAAGAAGAAAGCACTGTGGTTAACTATATGGCCAAAACCTTGTAATCTTAGTGCAAGTACTAAAAAATTAATAGAGGTTAATCCGTAGATCGGGTAAATTTTAGTTTGTGGAGATTTTAAAAATTTTAATAAAAAGGTGATTTGAAAGTAGAAAAAAATTTAATTCGTAAAATAAAAAATTTGAAGCGCGCGCAACACAACATAACTTTGACTTAATTTGCAAAATAGAAAATCAAATTTGGAAGGGAGATGTGAAGTGTTTAGGACACATTACGAGACCCATTTAGCAACTCATAATGCCCATGTGGAACTAATCCACCAACACACCTATTGGGGTGCGACCCCACATGAAGATTTAAAGAGTCCTTAATGGCCTCCTGAACCCCTCTATTCGAAGGTGATTGAACAGACAGTCTTGAAGTCCAAAGAGTTGACCATACTTTCCCAAGGTAGAAATGGATAAGGCATGCTAATGGAAGTAGGGTAGTTTTGGTTCAGAAGGGACATGAACGCATTACCGATGTATGAAGATAATTTTTCTTGATTTAAATGGAAAGAAAAGCTTTTCCACAGCGGAGTCGCCATAAGAAGTTGTCGGTCACCGAAATGAAAATCTCATCGCCCACTTCGGAATGACGTTTTAATGTTTAGAAAAATATGAAATCAAATTGACCCCATATTTTTCATAGTTTAAATGAAAGAGTGCTATACCTCAAATCATGTATCTATTTTGAAGGATAAACACAAGACTTGAGGATGAGGCTCGATCAAATAAACTAAGAAATATATGACGTCTGTTTGGTCTGTGAAACTATATTTGTCGATAATTTCCCCTATTTAATATGAAGAATTAAATAGGTTTTATATTAAGTTGGGTTCGAGAAAAGCTTCCTATAAAGGCAAGCCCTTATAGTTAATTACATCTTAAATGACCGAAGTTATCTAAGAAAACTCTCGTTAAAAATCAAGAAATATTATCTTCAAAGAATTCAAAGGAAAGGACTTTCCAATGATATCGGACAAAGAGGTGTGAAATGGGATTGGCTCAAATTTGGAACATTTTGTTTTTGGAATCCAAAGGAAGAAGAACTAAGGGATGACATAGATCCGGAGGAGAACCTCGATGCCTTCCTAGTCTATCCTATTGTTTGGCTACAGTTTTGAAGAGAAATATTTAGGTGTTTCATCATGCCAATTTTATTTGTTAGTGCTTACATTCATATGAGACGATCACATGAATAACTTGGAAGATGTGAGGATTTTGGTCGTGACGAACGACAACCTCAGAATCCTAAGACGAGTTAGGGATTATATTTTACAGCAGAGTTATACAAAGGCATAAAGATGATTTGAGAATTTATGTTGCATAAGAAGACTACCTTGAAGTCCTATGGCTTGGTTGTTTAATTCTAAGGAATGAATTGGCTTAGCCGATGAAGTCAGGTTCTGCTGTTGAAGATGGTCGTGTTGCCCAACATGTTAGCTCCAAGCTCCTTGCCGTGACGAGTTTGAGTTTTCTAGGGTGCCAAGTTATGATGTCAAAATCAGGTGGCCCTATGGTTGTAGTTCTTTAAATTTTTATGGGGCATGTTAAAGTTGATTAGAGTGACACCGGTTAGAATCCCACGGTTCCCTCATTCAGACACTACTATTTTTAACTGGATTCACTTAGTACAAATAAATTTACTAAACTCAACTTAATGAGTTCCATAATCTCATTTAGACCGTGGGAAGCCTCGTTAGCAACCGTAGGTTACCTC
>NW_018231654.1:42206-44239 GCF_001263595.1 Phalaenopsis equestris | reverse complement strand
TTGTTGTTGTGGGTGATGTTTGTGATTAAATTTTGAGTTGTCTTATATTTTGAAAGTTATGGCGGTGAATTTTATCTTGGTTTATTTTAATTTTAGTTTTGGTTTTCGTTTTGTGGCTATCCTAATAGTTTTAGTTTTCATGCAGGGTGACTTCATTGTTTAGCACGCAAGTTTATGTTAGCATCAAAAGTACAGTACAAAAGTACAAGAAAGATGGCGTTGTAAACTGTAAAAGCGTACCTGGCGAGTCTTCTTGTTCCACCACCTAAAACTCAAAATGCATGTTAGAACATTTTATGTAAAGCGGAAAAATTAAAGTTTTGGTGACCTACTTAACCCTAGGTCATATCTTCGTAGGTACCTATTAGTTTGACCAAGGAAGATTTTTGTTAAGCGAAACATATTAAGTTTAATAGACCTCTGAGGTATCCAACAGGTCTAGAGGAAGAAGCGGATCCATGCTTTCGTCTCACTACCTGGTGAAAAGTCTCAAGCTCATTTAAACTTATTATATTTCTTAATAACCCATCATGTAAGTACCTTTAATGCTCATGGAACATTGATGTTTCAATTATCCTTAAGAGTAAGGTAATTATCAATTATAATTTAATTTGAGAATTATGTGGGTGAAGACACTTAAAGTGGGAAAGTTAGCGTTATTGAAACACTTAGCCATTTTGTGTCATAATTGGGCTTATGTTTTAAAGATGTTCAATTTTAGCTTTAAAGGTGTTAAATTTTAGCTATGTTTGTACTAAGCTCTTAAGACCTAGGTGAGTGTCTTAATTAATTTTGAAAAGGTTAAATTTTAGTTGATCATGATTCATTATTTGAATTTCATTTGAACATCAAATAGGAGTATTAAATTGATTAATTATTGACTTCAAAAGTCATACCCCTAAGTCCTAGGTTCATTTAATTTTAATAAACCTACAAATTTTAATAATTTAGAAATTTATTAATTTAACCTTTCAATTAGGAAAGTGAGGTTGGTTTCTACCAAATAATCCCCTTTTTAATTTAAGTACTTAAATAAGCTGATTAAGATTAGAGGATGCCCATTTCCCTCCTTGAATTAAGCCTAAATGTTTATTAAGGCTAAATTCCTAAAATTACACTTTTGCCCCTAAAGCTCTAACACTTCATAATTTGTCAAATTTAAATTAAATGACTTTGAAATTTTTTTCCTACCTCATTCATGGGTCAATTAAGATATCAAAGGAGAAAATATGATTTTTCAAAATTAATTTAATTTATATAATTATTTTCATACAAAAATAGGATTTTTTCAAGAAAATTTGCTAACTTGACCATGGTGAAGCCTAATCACTTGATATTATTACTAGAGGTAGACCTAGACCAGAGAGCCATTTGAACAGAATTTCATGATTTTTTTGAAATTTAGTTGAATTATTATAATTATTTTAAGTTCTGTGGTATTTATTAAATATGAAATATTTTAAATAGGGAAAATTAAGTCTTGCATTTTTAAAAAATCTTCCTGATGTCAGAGAACCGAGAGAAGCAAATTTTATATTTTTCTAGTTTTTCTTTTATTTATTGGAATTAATTTAGAGGAAATCCATTTTTTTGCCTTTTAAAAATTAATTTTAAGCTTCAAAGTACAATATTTTTATTTAGAAAATCAGAAAAAATATTTCAATTATTTTAAAGTGCTTAGAAAACAATTTAGAACATTTCCATGAATTTTATTATTTTTATGACTATTATGAATTTTTAATTATTTAAATATTTAAAAATAGGCTAAAAATGAAGTTTTTATTTTAAATAACATTTTATTTTCGTAAAATTCCCTTTATCATAGAGAACTCCAAAAATAAGTTTTCATAATTTTTTTAGTTATAGTTTGAACATTAAAAATCATTTAAGTGACAAATGAGATATTTAACTTAAAAAATCAATTTAGGTCATCAAATGGACTCAAAATGCTTTGAAATTTTTATGGGGAGTTCTCTAGATCTTAGACAATAGTGGAGATCAAAAATCAAGTCATTTTGATGTTTGTGTTTTCC
>NW_018231654.1:21657-42196 GCF_001263595.1 Phalaenopsis equestris | reverse complement strand
TTAGTGTTTTAGGGTTTATGAAGATTAGGTTCATTTTAAATGACTTGACTCATGAGAAATTTTCCTAAAGGTTCACTAAATATAGTACTAAGGGTTCCTTAGACATAGTAAACCTACCAAAATTTTCTTAGATTTTTTTAAGCAACATGCTGATTATTATGATTAGTTTACACAAATAATAGACATAAACTTGAAAAATATGGATCTCTGTCTAGCGGTCTCCTCTGACTTTGGAAAAATCAGGGAGTGTTTCCTTTGACCAAAAATTCAAGCTATGTTGAAATGGCTATATGCATGAAGAATCAAAAGACTGAATTTTGAATTATTTAAATCACTATTTATCTATTTAAACATGCGACGCCTCGTCATCCTACGACAGCTCCTAAACTCCACGCAACGCGCTCCCATTTGACGCCGCCATCCACTTCAGCGCTGACTCGGCCCCTGGTTCACGTAAGGAATCGCTGTCTGGCTTTACCTTGACTGTCCATCCGATACATGCTTGATTGAACGGTGCTTCGTCATCGTCCCCAAATAGGCTCACCCGGGAACCGTCCATCTTCAAGGCTTGATATCTCCCTCATTTCTTAACCAAAATAAATGAAATTTTTTTTAAAATGCTAGTATAAGCTAGAGGAACATATCCATACAGTTAAGATGCTATTAAACTAAGCCCAATCAAATGTAGAATCATAATAGGCTCGGGATGAGGAGGAGTTTAATACCTTTGCTCTGAGAAGGGAAGCTTCAATCAGAGATGCTTGGCACGTTCATTGGAGTCCAAGGAGGCTAGCGATTGAGCCTCTTGCTATGGTGTAAGGTCTAGGTATGAATTCAACCAAGCTCAATTTTATGTGTTGTTCTAAAGCCATGTTATGGACTCTGTGGAAGGCAATCGATTTGGTGAAATTTGGGAACTCAGCCAATTTGTGGCAAATTTGGGGATTTTTGGACTTAAGTTTAAATTAAGTGAAATTGAGGTTTCACCAAGGCCAATTTAAGGTCAAGTTTGATGCGTAGGATTGTTATGAAGGGTTTAAAACATCAATTATGGTCAATTGAGTGGACTATGGGTTCAATTTGGTGAGGTTAGGTCATGTGCCCAAAATTGGGGGTTTGACCTATATCAAAATTAGGCTCAAAGCATGGACCAATTGAGCTTAGATTTGGTTTATTTTGGTTACATTGAGGGTGAATTTGATTTTGGGATTGAAATTTGGGGAGATTAGCATCAAATTGATGGACATTTGAGTTGAATTTGAGGAAATTTGGGCTTTCAATGGAAATTTGGGGGTTTTGATCAAATATGGTCAAATTTAAAAATTACGTCATGTGGTAGTTGAGAAAAATGAAATTAGGAATATTTGAAATATTTTTGGTATTTTTGGGATTTTTTATAATTTTTAGAAATTTTGGGCCCATGAGGGGCATTTTGGTAATTTGGCAATTTTTGGTGATTTTGGGTAATTTGGGTGTTTTCAAAAGGTTTGAAATGTTTTTGAACAAGTTTAGGTATTTTGTTTTGGATAAATTTGGGAATTGTGGCCAAATTTAGGATTTCAAGGGTACTCAGGTAATTTGAGGGAGTTTAGGGGCAGAAGGTCAGGCTGAGTATTTTGCGTAAAATTGGGGAACTAATGACCAAAGTAAGCCATGAACAATTGGAAACCCCATTTGGGTCCTCTATGTACTGGTCTTAGCTAAACCCTAGCCTAGGGCTAGTAGGTTTAGGGGACCCTCGCATGAGTTTCCCAAAGACTCAAGAGGCCAAAGTCCAAAATTCTGAGTTTAAGGTAGTGAGTGGAGTGAGTTCCTTAGTTTAGACCAACACCCAGAGTCAACCCTAAGGTCCAGAAGTCCTATAGGAACTCTCCTTGAGCTCTCTCATAAAGACCCCACCTACTAAGTGTTAGAGGTTAGGCCAGTATGTGGAACTTCAAGTTGAGTAAAGAAGAGTTTAGAATTTCTAATGGTGAGGGTGTCTTTTTCTAGTTCTCTAAGAATAGTCAATAGGAAAGTCCTATGGCTAGACCCTAGGCTACTAAAGAGAAAGACTAGACCTCAACCAAAAGTGAGGTAAACACCAAACAACATTCATACCAGGGAGGATCATACCAGATAAAAGGTAGAGCAGGTCTGACTCTTTCAGAACGAAGGAGAAGAATCTGTTCCTTCAAAGATGAGGTTGTGCCAAAGATGTTCAGAAACTTAATGAAAAAGCAAGAATTCAAATTTTCAGAACCAAAGAAGCCCAAAGAGGTTGGTAAGAAAGATATTCCCAATTTTTACCCCTACCACAGGATGTTGGGACATACAATAGAAGGTTGTATTGTTGTCAAGGATTGGCTCGAGAGGAGCTTTAAAGAAGGAAACATAACTATCCTGAAAGAATATTTGAAAGATCCTAAAAAATGTTCTGTGAATATGATTTTGGTCGAGCCAATCATTCCGATAGATCTATATTCAAATAAAGATAGATGGAGCACAGTTTGGAGCAAGTCATCCATAAAGATACTATATTAGATTCATACCGTCTCAGCTCAGGAAGTCGTTCAGAGTATACAACTTACTCAAGAAAAATTGGAGATTTTACCAGAGAAGTCACTGCAACCAGAAGATAAAGAAAAGAGTGACGTCATGAAGACCGATAGCGCGGGGTGTAGGATAGGGGCTGCCTCTGTTAGATTGGCTGTCTCGGATTTGGAGGGGAAAATCCTCGAACTCCTGACCCTGTATGTCTTTTTGCCCCACTGGGGTATTATGAATATAATGATTATGATTTTGGCTATGTTTTAGTTATTTCTAATGATAATGTTACTGACTTTGTTCGATCTAACTCTGATCCCGATTACCAAACTGATCCTCAAATCATACTTAAGTCTGATAAACCTGTTAATGAGAATGAAGAAGACATCAACAATATCAGTTATGATGACATCGAAAGTGAGGAGCCAGTCCTCAAGTTCCATGGTACACCGCATTCCATTAACTTGGATCTCTCTGATGAATAATGAATACCAAAAATGTTGCTTATAGCATCTCATGAAGATGAAATTATAGAACTAAATCTAAGGAGCGGGAAAGTATTACCCTCAAGGTTAGCTCCAGTAGAAAAAGGAAAACAAATAGTCATTCAAGAAGAGCTACCTCCAACTCAGCCAGTGGAAGATCCACATAGCCAAGTCAAAATCAGAGGATCACATCAAGTTGACTATAATGTGCTAGCTTATCTTAGGAGGTTGTCAGCCAAACTAAGCATTTATCACGCTCTAATCCTATCAAAGGAGATGAGAGAATCTCTGGTTACAGCCTTGCTCGACCCAGAGATTTTCTTGGCTCAGTTGGCCAGCACATCCTTGGATGAAGTTTCTTTGTTGAAAGAACAACCTGGGATAAAATTCAAAGATGAAGACTTGTTGCTCGGTACCATCGACCATAATCGACCGCTCTATATCTCCGTCAACATCGACAGATTTATATTGTCCAGAGTCTTCGTAGACCCAGGAGTATTACTAAACTTAATGAGTCTATGGACGTTAGCATATTTGGACATTGAAGCTCAGGAGCTTACAATAGATAAAATGATGTTAAGAGGATTCAACCAGAAATGAGAAAGAGCTCTTAGATTAATTACACTGCTAATAAAAGCTGGAGAGCTAGTAACGACCGAAAAATTTCACATCATCAATGCAGAGACTTCTTTCAATGTTCTGCTTGGACGACCATTGATTCACAAGCATAACATGATTCCATCATCTTTACATCAATGCAGCAAATATTTCAAGGAAGGATAAGAACTTTCCATTAAAGGAGATTTACAACCATTCCCAGTTCATGAAGACACCGCATATTACTTACCTCCAAAGAAAATAGTCTTTTCTCATAAAGTTGTGACGAATGAAATGCAAGAATCAGAAGGATCACAAAGAAGAGGCCATTCAACTTTGCTTTGACAATCTACTATCGTTTCTTCACAATGAGGTGGTAGAGGTTCTTTTAGCCCATACACTCAAGATCAAGGCTGGGGACGTGGAAGAGGAAGAACCAACACCATTTTTTAACGGACTAGACCAACCATCAACATCAACATGGAAGAAAGTTTTGATGAAGGACGTTCTGAGGAAGAAATGATGATGATAAAGCAAAACAAACCTCAATACGATATCTCTTTGGAAGACATGGAAAAAGTTGAATATGAGTTGATGTATGATCGAATCAACCACTATGTTAACACCATGACACCCTTACTCCGATCTACCCTCAAAAGGTTGAAAGTCTAAGGGTTAAGGAAGTCCGTAGTGTTGGTTTGAAGCCGATCAAGTTTTACCGTGCTTCCCCTTCTAGTAATTCTGAAAATCATGTAAATTTGGATGATGATTCTAATGAATTAATGTAATTACCTTTTGGTTACTTTTCTCCTTATGTACAGAAATTAATTAAACAGAGATATGTGCCAAAAAAAATGCCAAAAGATAAGCTACAGCTTTTTGAAAAATTATGGAATTTTAAAATCTGAATTCTTAATTCAAAACAGGGTCTCAGATTTGGTACTGTAGGACCAGTTGATGATTCAAAATTTTGCATGGTTGTTACTAATGAATCAGAGGACTGCCTCGATGTAGAGGATAACACTCAAGGATAATTAATAGATGATGCTCTACCAGAATTTGAAGAAGAGATTAAGTCAGTAGTTGATGAGTTAAAGGAAATCAACCTCGGGACTAAGGAGCAGCCTCGACAAACCTTTATAAGTTTTTTACTCGACAGGGAAGAATCCATAGAATTGATAAAGTTATTATCAAAATTTAAAATTTGCTTCGCCTCGAGCTATGATGAAATACCAGGCCTATTAGCAGAGGTTGCAGTATATAAGCTCGGAGTGGATAAAAATATAACCCTAGTGAAACAAGCTCCCAGAAGAATGTGCCTCGAAATAGAGTAACAATTCATTGCCGAGGTAAAGAAATTAATAGATGATAACTTTATAAGAGAAGAGCAATACCCCACAAGGTTAGCCAATATCGTGCCAGTTAAGAACAAAAATGGACAAATCAGTGTATGTGTCAATTTTAGGGATCTTAATAAGGCATCCCCAAAATACAAATTTCCACTGTCGATACCTGAGTTAAAGGTGGACATCACTTCAACACATGAGATTTTCTCCTTCATGGACGGATCTTCAACTTACAACCAGATAAAGATGGCTACAGAAGATGCAGCACTTACAGCTTTTCGGACACCAATTGGGATTTTTTATTATACAGTGATGTCGTTCGGTTTAAAGAATGTCGAAGGAACATATCAACGAGCAATGACAAAAAATTTTTATGACCTCATTCATAAACAAGTGGAGTGCTAATTGAATGATTTGGTCATTAAAAGTAAATAGAAAATAGACTATTTGTATGATTTGAGGATCGTGTTTGAACGATTACGACAATATAATCTTAAGATGAATCCCTTAAAGTGTATCTTCGGCGTTACCCCTGAAAAATTTCTAGGATTCGAGATCGACCCGGATAAGATTAAAGCGATCTTGGAAATGCTTCCTCCCAAAACTTTGAAACAACTACATTCATTTCAAGGAAATTTGGCATGTCTGAGATGTTTTATTTCTAATCTCTCAGGTAGGTGTCAGTCATTCTTGGCGTTAATTAAAAAGGATGTCAAATTCATTTGGGAAGAGAAATGCAAGCGGGCCTTCGACGACGTTAAAGGATACTTAATGACACCTCCTGTTTTAGAAGCCCCTATCCCGGGAAAACAATTGATACTCTATACTGCGGCTTTAGATGACTCTCTCGGAGCCGTGTTAGCCCAAGTCAATGATGAGGGTAAGGAGAATGCGCTATACTATTTAAGTCATCGACTAATACCCACAGAAGTGAAGTATCCGCATATTGAGAAACACTTTCTAGCTTTAATTTTCACTACCCAAAAGCTTAGGCATTACATGGTTTCTCATAAAATTACCCTTATTTTGAAAGTTAATATGTTGCAATATTTGATGATCCAACCAACACTCTTCGGACGTCTAACAAGATGATCGATGATTTTACAGCAATTCGATATAACTTTTATTCCCCTCCGTGCTATCAAGGGACAAATTTTAAAATATTTTCTCACTGCACACCCACATCCAGCTGAGTCCCCACTCAACGATGAACTACCAGATGAGCAAATGTTGCAAATAGAACCCTCCAGTGTCATACATTGGGAGATGTATTTCGATGGAGCTTCTTCAGCTATAAAAGATAAAGGATCAGAAATAATTATACCAGGCAAAGTAGGGATTGGTCTGATTTTCATGACGCCAAATAAAGGTATGTTTAGATTCTCCTACCACCTGACAAAGCCATATACAAATAAAGAAGAAAAATATGAAGCGTTGATCACCGGGTTGGAATTGGAAATCTCAATGGATATAATGGATATTGTCATCTATGGTAACTCTCAACTTATCATTCAACAAGTTTCTAGACAATACATGATTTAGAAACCAATGTTAGTAGAATACCTTTAGTATGCGATGAAGCTGTTGGAGAAAATTCTTAATGTGACCCATGACGAAGCTCTAGCAAAACATGCTGAGGAGCTGGCATGTCCACTAAAGGATTCCATTTACATTATGGTACAAGGAAGATGAGTCTTATCTTGAATCAACCTCGACAATCTACACAAGCTTGAAAAAAAAGAAGGAATGATGGTTTCTGTTGCTAACATCAATGAAGATTGGCGTAAACCATTAATAGAATATTTGCAAACTAGAAAGTTACTGGAGGACAAATCTGAGGCATACTACATAACAAAAATAATAATAAGAGCTATGTTGTATGCTCTGGTGGGAGATGCTCTCTGCAAGAGGCCATTTGATCAGATGTGGCTGTGATGTCTGAGCAAGAAGAAGCACAAATATTGTTAAAGAAGTACATGCCAGATTGTTTGGTGCTGACCAGTCAGGTCCAAAGATGAAGATGAAGATCAAAATACTTGGATATTATTGGGCAGCAATGATATTCGATTGTATGGACACAACTAGAAGGTGTCACCTTTGTCAAGTGCATGGGGTGGTCTTACACGAACCTCCGAATGTGCTACACTCAATTGTCGCCTCATGGCCATTTGAGTGTTGGGGAACATAAATAATAGGTCTAATAGATCCTTCATCCTCTAAGGGACATACATTTATTCTCTCCGCTATGGATTATTTTTCCAAGTGGGGAGAGGCAGTGTCGTTACAAGAGGTTACATCACAACATGTTTTGCAATTCTTCAAGACCAATATAGCCTACCATTTTAGAGTTTTGCGTAGAGTAATTTCCAACAAATGGACAGCCTTCAAGAGCATAAAGATCAACAATTTTGTTAGACAACATGGAATATATTGGAGGTACTCAACAATTTACTATCCCATAGCAAATAGCTTAGCTGAGGCTTTCAACAAAACACTAGTGCAGATCTTGAAAAAGACACTGGATGAAAATAAAAGTGACTGGAATAACAGGCTACTAGAAGCTTTGTGAGTCTACCGGATGATGTTCAGAACACCCACTCAATGTACACCCTATGCGCTTGTATATAGGTCTGAGGCCGTACTACCGCTAGAAGTTCAAACAATGTCTCTCAGAGTCGCCGTCACCAACCAAATTACAATAGAAGAAAGTGCAAAACTCAGACTTGAAGAATTGGAAAGTCTCGAGGGAAAACGACTAGAAGCACAACAGAACTTGGAGCTCTACCAAGCAAGGATGGTGCAAGAACTCGACAAATTGGTCTGCCTGAGGGAATTTAAAGTCGATGACCTCGTTCTCATTCTCAAAAGACCTATTCTTACATACCGTAAAATAGGTGAAAAATTTGAACCAACTTGGGAGGGACCATTTGTTATAGAAAAAGTTTACATAGGAGGATCCTACCAGATGGTGGATTTCAGGGGTGAATGGCCCATGTTGTCTGTCAATGGACGCTACTTGAAGATATATTACCCGACATGATGCCGCTTGAAATCATCATTCACTTTTTGAAATTTTGATTGTTTTGGGGTTATTTATTTGGCCAAACGTCTGTGATTGGGTCAAAAATTGCTCATTTTATTTCTCTATTTCTAATTTCTAAATCTAATGAAGTTAAATAAAAATTGAATAAATAAAACTTTCAAATTTTCAAGGTTGTTGATGCTTTGTTTTGTTCTGTTCATGCTGGATGTCAGCACAAATATATTTTTTTTTCCTTCTGTAGAGAAAATGTCGGAACGTAAGTTGATCTTTTCCTTCAAATATGGCTTAGATCTCGCACTAGATAAGGAAAGAATCCTCAAGGTGGCATCATAGACTTTGATTATGACTTTGGTCAGGTTGATGTAAATTATGAAGGTCCCCTGATAGACATTGTCAGCCGGTGGGAAAAAGAAGGATTACCGGCTCTACTAAAAATTGGAGCTGAAGACGACTCCTCATGAAAGAGAAAAAAGATGATCACTCAACAATACCCAATGGAAGGGACCAGTTGTCTATAGTCCCTAATAACTGCACCGACGAGGGATTTAATAGGGGTCGATGAAGATAGAGTGCTGACGCACCACTGTAAAGAACGCAGCGTCGCAACGCCAACCGATGCAAACACAGAGCCTTTCTACTAGAGGAAAGGTGATAATAGAGAGAAGTACCCAGATTACTTACCCCAATTCTTGAGGTGAAGATTTATGAACCACTTATGAAAGAAACCTCTTCCAGTCTACCAGGTACAAAGGATGAACTGAAGTCGGCCGCAGAGCTGATGTGGACAGAGATACCCCATGAGTCCTATAGGGGTTGTCCAATGTGTAATGCAGAGCTGCCCATAGGAGAATCTACTGGATGAACATTCGTAGAATGCCCAAGATGCAATTGTCTACACTTGGATCGCTATAATTCAGTGCAAGAATTCACAGCCCCAGAGTAGGAGGTCACGAGGTAGCACATATAGAAGTTGAGTCATATATTTCACTACCTGCAGATACAGAGCAGACACTAGTCGTTGAAGAGGTTGAGACAAGAAGGGCACCTTGATAATTTGATGATATTCCTATAGCTGAGATGAATAGAATGTGTAGGGTAAAGCGAAGAGAAATTGAATTCTATGAAGAGATCCGAGGTGAAGTCGTCATTATATTGGAGGGACTGGCGCTATTTATTGGAGTTTTCTCAAAAAATGATGAGAAGAGGATTTTGTAATGTGTATTTGATCTACAAGCCAGAGGCCGAGCTGGTCCACAGAGGCCAAGAACATATGTTGAACCCTGAAAATGGATGCGTGGGAAAGGTAGGATAACCATTCAATGTTGTTGTTGCCACAATTTTGTTAAAGATAGAAAAGGGAAATCCCCTGGTATCTTAAGATATGATGAGGTGGATATGATGTCTTATGTGATCAAGAGAATGGTTAAAAGATTAATTTGATGGAGTATATTGCCGCCAGTCTGCATCCTAAACAGTTGCATCATCAATATTTATAATGAAGGGAGTTGCATTCCTCCCCATATTGATCATCATGATTTTCTTAGACCCTTTCGTACAGTGTCTTTCATCAGCAAAAACAATATACTCTTCAAAAAATAGATTGATATCATTGGTCCAGGGGAATTCAGAGGGTCCGTTGAAATTCTGCTACCACTGGGAACAGTGCTGGTCTTATATGGAAATGGTGTTGATTTAGCTAAACATTGCATCCCAAGAGTGCGACATCCCCGAGTTTTTGTAGCCTTCAGAAGAATGCGGGATGATAAGATACCACGAGGGTTCCGTCCAAACCCTGGGCTGGAAGAGTTGCAGCCATATGAGTTATGAGAGGGTTGAACCTCTAAGTACACGTGAAGGGAATTCTTATCCTGGAGTGTGGCTTAGTAGGTCAGCTTGATCAGGAAGTCACCACGTCGAAGATGATCAGCAGGATACATTTCTGTGCCATGTTTTGCATAGCATACATGATATACGTACCAGATATGTTCAGTGCATGATATTTATTCAGTATTTGATGATTCAGATATGTTCAGCATGTTGTATTTTGATACTTCAACATGTACTTAGTTTGTAGCTCATTTTTGGAGTAGATTAATGAAATTTCTTTCAAGTTTCAAATTGTTTGTCAAATTGCTCTCTCTTGTGCGATTGATTAGAAGCCATACAAACAAAGAATGATACAACGAAAGCTCGATATTAAAACTTCAATTTTTTTTTGAAAATAAACCAAAACTAAAATATTTTGAAAATATGTGTTGATAATTAAATATGGAAAAGACAACGGGAAAAAAAATTTTAAATTTGTTGATTTTGTTTCTCTCAAATTCGAGATTACTAACTCTCTGCTTTCGCAACATGACTATCTTGTCCAGCACCAATCTCTTCACATTTTCGCAGAATTTCATGTTCTGCACAAAATCTCACAAAATCCCATAATTTTTTGTCATATCTTCACATGCAACATATCTATAGGATTAACATCACAAGTTCTCTACACTATTTTTATATTGTACTTGGGTTCAGTACCTAGGTTCTGACTCCCATATATATTCTTCAAGGTAGGTACAGACGTCCTATTCTCATATATACTCTTCAGGGTAGGCACAGACATCCTATTCCCTTCTTTACTCTTTGGGATAGGCACAAACATCTTATTCCCATATATATTCATTGGGATAGGCACAGACATCCTATGCCCATCTTTACTCTTTAGGGTAGGCACAGACCTTCTACTCCCATATATATTCTTCGGGATAGGCATAGACGTCCTATTCTTATCTTTATTTTTTTAGGGTAGCCAAAGACGTCCTAGTCCCATGTATACTCTTCGAGGTAGGCACAGATGTCCTATTCCCATATATATTCTTCGGGGTAGGCACAAACATCCTATTCCCATATATATTCTTCGGGGTAGGCACAAACATCCTATTCCCATATATATTCTTCGGGGTAGGCACAGACATCCTATTCTCATATATATTCTTTAGGATAGACACAGATGTCTTATTCCCATCATTACTCTTCGGGGTAGGCACAAACGTCCTATTCCCATATATACTCTTCAGAGTCAGCACAGATGTTCTATTCCCATATATATTCTTTGGGATAGACACATACGTCCTAATCCCATCTTTACTCTCTGGGGTAGGCACAAACGTCCTATTCTCATATATACTCTTCTAGGTAGGCACACATGCCCTATTCCCATCCTTACCCTTAGGGTAGGCACAAACATCTTATTCCCATATATATTTTTGAGGATAGGCACAGACGTCTTCATCCAATCTTTACTCTTTGGGGTAGGCACAGACGTCCTATTCCCACATATATTCTTTTGGATAGGCACAGACTTCCTATTCCCATCTATACCCTTAGGGTAGGCATAGACACCCTATTCCCATCCTTATTCTTTAGGGTAGGCACAGATGCGTTATTCCCATCCTTACCCATGGGGTAGGCACAAACACCCTATTCCCATCCTTACTCTTTGTGGTAGGCACAGACGCCCTATTCCCATCCTTACTCTTTAAGTTAGGCCATCTTCACTTTTGGGGTAGGCCCAAACGTTCTGCTCCCATGGACACTTTTCGGGGTAGGCCCAGACATTCTATTCTCAAGGACACTTTTTAGGGTAGGCCCATACGTCCTATTCTCATAGACACTTTTCCCATCTTCACTTTCGGGGTAGGCCCAGACATCCTACTCCCATGGACACTTTTTGGGGTAAGCCCAGACACTTTTTGGGGTATGTTCCCATATATACTCTTTGGGGTAGGCACAGACGCCCTATTCCCATCCATACTCTTTGGGGTAGGCCCAGGCGTCCTATTCCCATCTTCACTTTTCGGGGTAGGCCTAGACGTCCTATTCCCATGGACACTTTTTGGGGTAGGCCCAGACGTCCTATTTTCATAGACACTTTTCAGGGTTGGTTCCCATATATACTCTTTGGGATAGGCACAGATGTCTTATTCCCACATATACATACTCTTCAGGGTAGGCACGACCATCCTTTTCTCTTCTCTACGCTTGTTTTTTTGCTCAATCTGGTTCTCTCGCACAAGAATTCACCATACTGCACTTTTAAATAAAAACCCAAAACTCTCTTTTGGCATATTCAATCCTCACCAGGACTGTCCATTTTCCCGACGATTGTCCCCAAAATCTTCTTTCCTTTTCCCCCACGAGAGCCTTTATTACTCCCCGGTATAAACAATTCGCATTCAAGTCTACTCTTCATTTTAGGTTTGTTAACCTAGAAATTTTTTTGGGTTCTATTGATCTTGTAGGTCAATGCCAATATGCGCGGTGTGATTGTCCAACAAACCACACCTATTGGGGAACCATTTGTTGACCTCCTTTTTGGTTGAGGTCTAGTGTTTCCTCTTTAATAGCCTAGGGTCTAGCTATAGGACTTTTCTGTTGACTATTCTTAGAGGGCTAGAAAAAGAACCCTCTCCAATAGAAATTCTAAACTTTTTTTTGCTCAGCTTAGTTCTACATGTTGGTCCTAATCTCTAGCACTTAATAGGTGGAGTCAGTATGGGGGAACTCAAGGGGAGTCCCCTATAGGATGGTCAGATCTCAGGACTAACCCTGGGTGATCTAGTTTTGGTGGGGCTAACTTGCACACACTACACTCTCTCACATACCCTAAACCCTAAGATCCCTTTGGTTGGTCTCCTACTCCTTTTGGAAAGCTCATGTGATGACCTTGTACCTCTAGTCTTTGGCTAAGTGGGCTAGAACCAGCACATTGAGCATCTAAAATGAGTCCTCATATGGCTCCTATTGGTTTAGTATGGCTTGAGGCTTGTTGGCCCATTTTGGCCCAAAATCACGAAATTACCAAAATACCCCTAAAACCTTAATATTTTCCAAAATTACCATTAATACCCAAATATTTCCAAAAGTCATCTCAAACCCCTCAACACAAACTAAATTGACCAAAATTTACTAAAAGTACCAAATTTTCAAAATATCCCCAAAAAATCACTAAATTACCAACATACCCTTCATGACTCAAAAATTCCAAAAATTCCAAAAAATCAATTCTCAATTTCAATTTTTTATTATCAAGTTGACCAGATTTGACCAATTTAACCCAATTTGACCAAAAGCCCCAATTTGCCCTAAAATGCCCAAATATCTCCAAATTAACCTCAATTTTAGCCCAATTAACCCCAATCTTGCCCAATTTCAATTCCAGATCAAAATTCAATATCACAAATCCTGATCTAAACCAAATTCAAGCCCAATTTGGTCCAATTGCAAGCCAAATTTCATTCAAATCAAAAAGGCCCAGTTTTAACTATATGTCCAAATCCACTAGTTTGGCCTATCAATTCAACTTAAAACCATTTGAAATTTTGCGAAATCAATCATGACATTCTCCTACAAAAAAAACTCAACATTCAATTAGCCTAAAGTTTAGCCCAAACTCAACTTCCATTTTAAAAGCCCATGTTCACCACATCTAATTCCAAAAGCCTAAATCTAAAGCTCACATGACAATTATTTATCTTCATCATCCATTTGATTAAAAACATTCCTAAAGTCCTAAATTCAAAATAAAATCATTCTAAATCAAGCATCATGCCAAAATCCACTAAAATATCTTATAAATTCAAAAATCCCTTCTCATGAAAATTAGCCAAGCAATATGCAAACCATGAAGCCACTCCAAAGTCATTGCCATGAGAGCCTTGCCACCTCATCAAACTATTAATGACAAGAGGCCAAGCCACTTTCAAGATCCTTAAAAAAATTTTAACCCCTCCCATGAATCACTCTAACCCAAGTTTAGTCAAATCTCTTTAGATGGTGACTTATCCCAAATGATTAAGCTAAACCAAATGATATTCTCTTCAGCCCAAGCCTTCCTTGAGGGGTCAACCCAACCCAAAATCATGATTTCATCCAAATTGACCCAAAATGGCCCTTTCCCCTTACTATTTCAATATCATGCTTTTACATATGGACAACCTCAATTGACTTCTTCAAGACCAAGCCCTGACCTCCCTAAGTCAAGTAGTGACCTGGCCTGGCTGGCCGACCACTTAGGCTACTGAAAAAGCCATGGCCAAATGCTCCCCTATGGTTAAAACATAAAATTAAACCCATCCAAGCTGTCTCATTCCAACTGGAGTTTTGCACTTTGCTAGCATTCACATAAGCAACCTAGGGCACCCACCAATTTCCTTTGGTAGACTCTCCTTCCCCCTCTATTTAAACCCACCCTCAATGACTAAAGAAGGAGAGCTTGAAATTCCTTGGGGAGACTCTGTCAAATTGCTTTCAGAGCTTTTTTAAGACCTCTTAAGTTCAACCCAACCACCCTTAGCACTCAGAGCCACTGCTCGAGCTCAATTTTGGAGCTCAAGTTCAAGGCTGAAACAGGACACTCCCCAAAACTCCACAAAATTCAAATTAATTGCACCTACACTATCCCCATAGTAACAGAGGAAGATTCCTCATAGAAGCCCCATCACTAGAGCACCCTAAGGTGGACTTTCATCAACCTCTTAATTTGACCTTGGTCGAATTCATATCTAGGGAATTCACCATAGCTAGAGGCTCCATCCCTAGGCTCTTGGGACCCTCATGAAGCTTCCACAAGCATCCAATTGAGGCTTCCCCTCTTGAACAAAGATATTGAAACTTAACCCTAAACCAAGCTTCATTTGGTTCTCCATGTGCATAGAGTTTATTTAAGGGTTGATTAACCGTATGTATATGTTCTCCTAGTCAAGACGAGTCTATAGGAACAAACTACACTTAATTTGGTTGAGTATTGAGTGAGGTATTAAGCCTATAAGATGGATGGTTTGTTATTGGCTCTATTGGGGATGATTACCAAACGTCGTTGGATCACGCGTGTATCGCACAGACGGCTTTGATCGCACCGGAAGGGCAGATGGAACGGAACTGCGAGACGTGTGGCTGCTAGCGTGGATGCTGGCGTCAAACGATATCGCGCCGCGTGTAAAGTTCGACGCGTACGAGGATAGCGTGGCGCTGATTAGTTTAAGTAGAAAAATAAGATATTTTCTTATTTATTTAATTTCCCATAACTTAAAAAATCCATTACTTTGTGTAGAAAAATCATAAAAATAAAATAAAAATACCCTGTTGCTCAGTGAACAATGTGGAAATATTTTCAAGTTTATTTGATGCATGTATTATTTCTAATTAATTAAATGGTGTTTTCCCTATTTTGATTCTCCATTTGAACAGAATTTTCACCATGACTTGATTTTTGGGGCTCTAATTCTATCAATTATGAGGATTCTTTTTCTAATTTTTCTAACGTTAGGGGAGATCTCTAGGCATAGTTATCTAATTTTCAAGTTAATGGTCTCTATTTTGGTATGTAAATTATTATAATTAAAATACTCATTCGAAAAATACAAAACTTGTTTTGGTAGGTTAATATAAATATAAACTTAATTTAACTCACTAAAATTAATCCTCATTGTGAGTAACCCTAAAAATAAAAAGAAAATTAATTTGGAGTAAATGTAAATGTAAATGGCATGAAAATTATTCTCTACTATAATTTAATGTCAGAGGAAACATTTTTTATATTAAAATAATTACATTTTTTATATTAAATAGTTAATTTGACCACTTAATTGGATTAATCAAGTGAAAAGACATTTTTTATATTAAAATAATTACATTTTTTATATTAAATAGTTAATTTGACCACTTAATTGGATTAATCCCCAATTTTGACCCTATGTCCAAAATCTCCAAATTGACTTTTTAATTCAATTCAAAACCACTTAAAATCTTTTCAAAACTCTTCATGACATCTCCATACACTAATTTAAAAATTTAATTGACCCAAATTTTGGCCCAAATTCACCCCAATTTCAAAAGCCAAAGAACACCACACTTAATTCCAAAAGCCCAAATCCAAAGCCCACATGGCATGACATTTCATCCCATCATCCATTTAATCAAAATCATTGCCTAAGTTTTAAATACATGATCAAATCATTCCATATTAAGCCTCATGACAAACTCCAAAAAAATACCCCATAAAATCAAAAAATCCCATTTCATGCAAATAACCAAGCCAAGGACAAGCCATGAAGCTATCTCCAAGCCACATGCAAGCCATGCGAGTCATGCTCATATCACCAGGCTATTTTGACCAAAAGAAGGAGCCTCTTTAGTAGTCCATTGACACATGATTAACCACTCCCATGACTCACTTAAGCACACCATTAGCCCTAATCCACTTGTATGGGGACTTCACCATGCTAACCCAGCTGAACCACCTGATTTTGTTCAGCACCCTAACATTCCTTGATGGGTGAGCCCAACCCCAAATCATGCATTGAACCAAATTGATCCAAAATGACCCTTGACCCATTCCTCTTTAATCAAAAACCTTTACACATGGCCCACCACAATTGACTTCACTAAAACCAAGCCCTGATCCCCCTGACCAAATGGTGACCTGACCCTAACTGGCCAGCCACCTTGGCTGTCGGAAAACACCTTGACCAAGAAAGCTCATATGGTTAAAACCCAAAAATTGAACCCATCCAAGTGTCACCAATCTAATTGGCCATTAGAGCCTTTCTGTCCTTCACCTAGGCAACACCCCAGCTACCTTAGCTTGTCGTGAGAGCCACCATGGCCCCTTCTTTTTAAACTCACCCCCCGCGGCCAAGGGGAGGGGTTGATGAAATTCCTTGGGGAGAGCTGAAAAATTGTTCCCAGAGTTTCTTTAAGGCCCTCTAAGTTCAATACAACCATCTTCCGGCCGCAAACCCATTGTCTGAGCTCAATTTTGGAGCTTAAAATCAGGTCAAAACCAGGACATATTTACCCATAGCTCCACAGTGCACCAAAGTCAAATTATTTGCACCAACGCCATCCCTGAGTGAAAGAAGAGGATCCTCCACAAACGCCCCATCACCAAACCACCCTAGCATAAACTTTGATCAACACCCAAAATTGACCTTGGTTGAAATCCTACCTAGGAAATTCACCACAGCCCAAGGCTTCATCTAGGAGCTCTCTAGACTTATCTCATGCTTCTCATGCTTTGGGAAGCACCCAATCAAGGCCACACCTCATGGGTAAAGCTATTGAGCTCTCCCCGTAAAATGAGCATATTTTAATTCTCCATGTTCATAGACTCGATTTAAGACATGATTAACCGTATGGATATATTCTCCTAGTCTAGACGTGAGTATAGAAAAAAACTTAAATAAATTTGGTTAAATACCAAGTGAGATATTAAGTTTTTAAGTTTAACGACTCTCAGATAAGGGACTTAGGGACGATGAACGGATGTTGTCCATTTCCGCGTGTATCGGAGGGACAGCTGAGATTGCGTTGGATGAAGTCTTGGTGCGTCTACAACGGACTGACTCAACTGGCGGTGCCCAACCAGAAGCACACGCATGCACAGTTTGGAGTTGCGTAGAATGAGGTGGCATTGTGGTAGATAAAGAGAAAACCAGGATTTTATGATTTATTTAAATGACCAGATCTTTAAAAATCCATAACTTTGTCCAGAACTTTGCATAGAAGAATCATAAAAATAAAATAAAAATACCCTCATGCTTAGTGATCAGAGGAGAACAAAGTGGAAATGGTTTCATGTTTGTCTGATGGATGTGTGATTTCTAATTAACGAAATAGTGTATTTCTTATTTAGATTCTCCATTTGTATGGACATTTCACCATGACTTGATTTTTGGGGCTTTGGTTCTCTCTGTCATGAGGGATCTTTTCTGATTTTTCCAAGGTCAGGGGAGGTCTCCAGGTAGAGATCTCTATTTTTCAAGTGTATCTTGTCTATTTTGGTAAAATAATTATAATAATTAAATTATTCATTATAGAAATACAAAAAAAATTTTGGTAGGTTCATTATAGTTAGAGGACTCCATGAAAAATATAAACTTGGTTTAACTCATTAAGAATAACATTAATTGTCACTAACCCATAAAAAGAAAACAAAATCAAATTGGAGTGGAGTAATTATAAACGTAAATGGAATAAAAATCATTCTCCACTATAATTTAATATCAGAGGAGCTACCATAAAAATTTCAAGCCCATCGGTGTTAATTTGACCACTAAAATGAATTAATAAAGTGAAATTATATTTTTGGCATTAAAATAATTATATTAATTAAAGTGCAATTCCCAAAATCACCAAATTAGTTTTGGGAGCTCCTTGTGACCAGAGGATCCTAAGAAAAATAAAAGTGTAATTAAAATAAATACTTCATTTTTAAGTCATTTTTAAGTATTTAAATAATTAAAAATTAATTAAAATTCATAAAAATTACAATACTTTAAAACACACTAAAATGTCACATTTGGCTTTTTGATCCCTTGGGACCAATTAAAATAATTTTCTAAGTCAAGATATAAATTTTTTAAAGGCTTAAAATGAATTTTCTTTAATTTTCCACTAAAATAATTCCAATAATTAATATGCAAATCATAAAAATATAAAATTTATTTCTATGGGTTTCCTAGACTCAAGGAGATTTAAGAAAAATATAAAATTTAATTTTCCAATTAAATAATATTTTATATTTGATTAATACTAAAAATAAAAAAAAATTTAATAATTTAATTAAACCTCTAAAAATCATGGAAATTGGTCCAAGTGGTCCTCTAATCTAGAAGATATTTCATTAATTTTCTTAAGGACATAGCTTCATTTTGGTTGAGTTATTAAATTTTCATTTAAAAATCCCTTTTTTTGCATTTAAAATAAATATAAAATTAAATAAATTCAAAAAATTACATTTTCTCCTCTGATGTTTTAGTTATCCTTTAACCCATGACTAGGGTAACATAAAATCTTAAAGTCATTTGAGTTCGATTTAATGAATTATGAGGTGTTAAGGACTTAAGGGCAAAAGGGTAATTTTGGAATTTAAGCCTTTACTAATCTTTAGGCTCAACCAAAAGGGTAAATGAGTAATAAATGATCGTAATTGACATGTCTTGATGATTGAAATATGAAATGGATAAATGGTAGCAACCAGTCTCACTTTGTTCTCACTTAGGATAAATTTGTAATTTCTCAAATCGATGAAATTCGAAAGAGTAGTTAAATAAGAAAATATTCGGGTTGGGGGTTTGCCTTTGGAAGATCATAATCCATTGACTTAAAACTCCAATTAATGGTTTTAACATGATTTATGATTCTTAATAAGGGTTAAAAATATGAATATTTAAATTTTCCTAAAAAAATTACAAATCTACCCACTAAATTTTACGGGCTTAATAGTGAGCTAGGCTTAATCAAATTTTGTAAACGAAGTTTAGAAAATGACCTATAATTAATTTGAAATCTTTTCATAGCACTATAAGCCAATCTTTGAAAATCGGACTGGCTAAATTCCTTAATTAAGCCCAAATTTCCCTTAATCGCATTTACTCATATAATTCGTAAGTGAAACATATAGTGATAATTACCTCACTTAAGGGAATAATCCAAACATCAAGGTTCATTGAGCATGAGGGCATTAGTTGGGTGAACCATATAGCAACATAATAAGGCCAAAATGAATTCAAGATGATTCGAGTGATTGTGAAATATTTAGGGTATTACCTAAGACCTTTACATGTCATTTGGGAATCTCAGAGGACACTTGACTTATTATGATTTTCTTAGCGGAATCATCCCCAACGATAACAGATTGAGCCCATTAGGGTATAACATAGGATCTGGTAAACAAACCTCAAGCATGTGTTCTCTGCATTTTCATGCAAAATTATACATATGCTTTGTGAATACTGATCTTTTAGGTGGAGGAATGGGAAGAATCGACAGGTACAATTTTAAGTTCTTGCATTGCAATTAACTTTTTATTTATCTACACCTCTTGTTTCCCTCCCATAAACTTGCATGCTAAGCAACAAAGTCACCCTGCATGTCAAAATTAAAACTTTAAGAATAGCCACGGAACTAAATTCAAAACCAAAATTAAGAAATCAAAACAAGATAAAATCCACCGACATAATAGTCAAAATATAAAACAATTAAAAATTTAATCACAAACAAAACAAAACAAAACAAAAAATTGAACCAATTTAAAATGTCTCTATCAGAAGATCGCGAATCCCTCCAAAGAGGTAACCTATGGTTGCTAACGAGATTTCTCACGGTCTAAATCAAAGTATGGAATTCATTAAATTGAGTTTAGTAATTTCATTTGGGCTAAGTGAATCCAAAGAAAATTGTGATGCTGGAATGAGGGAACCGTGAGATCCTAATCGGTGTCGCTCTAATCAGTTTTAATATCTCCTATGATATCTAAATAACCATAACCTTAGAAAATATTTGATTTGACATCAAGACATGACACATTAGAAAACCTAAACTCGCCATAACGAGAAGCATGAACCCAGCATTGTGAGCAGCTATTGACCTCATTTTTTGTTGAGGTTTAGTTTTTCCTCTTTAGTAGCCTAGGGTCTAGCCATAAGACTTTTCCTATTGACTATTCTTAGAAAACTAGACATGGAACCCTCACCATTAGAAATTCCAAACTC
>NW_018231654.1:20359-21523 GCF_001263595.1 Phalaenopsis equestris | reverse complement strand
ATTCACTACACTCATCTATACTCACAATCACTCACAACCCTGAACTCAAATTTCTAGCCTAGATCCCTTGATCTTTTGGGATACTCATGTAGATGGTCCCCTAAACCTACTAGCCCTAGGGCTATGATTTAGTTAAGACCACTATGTAGAGGACCCAAAATGGGGTTTCCATTCTTCCATGGATTATTGGTGATGGTCGGTACCTTAACTCTACCAAAATACCCATCTTTGCCTTTTACCCCAAAAACACCCCCAAATTACAAAAATACCCCTCCATAGCTCAAAATCCCAAAAATTCCAAAAATTCCTAGAAAATCCCAATAAATCCCAAATATTCCAAATTTCATTTCTTTCAACTACCACATGACCCAATTTAGGAAATTTGACCATCTTAAACCAAAACCCTCAAATTTGCTTGCCCTTTAAAGACTCAAATTTCCCCAAATCCAACTCAAATGTCTATCAATTTGATCTCAATTGACCCCAATTCCAATAATAACTCAAATAAACCTTTGATATTACCAAATAAAACCAAATAAAAGCTCAATTCATCCATGATTTGAGCCAAATTTTGATTTGGGTCAAAACCCCAATTTTGACCATATGATCTAATCTCACCAAGTTGAACCCATAGCCTAGTCAATTGGCCTCAATTAATGCTGAAAAATATTGATAACATTCATATACATCAAAATCAACCATCAATTGGCATTGCTGAAGTCTGAAATCCATTTGATTTTGGCTTAAATCCAAAATTCCCAAATTTAGTCCCAAATTGGCTAAGTCCCCAAATTTCACCCAATTGATTGCCTTAACCTCCAAATTGGCATTCAATTTATGTTGAGGACTCTTCATGAGGTCCCTATTGACAACTTAAAATAATAAATTTGGACTTAGCCCAAGGCTAACCTAAGCTAGACCCAAGTCTAGCCCAACATGACCAAATTGATTAAAGTTCAAAATTCCCTCAAATTGACCTTCCAATTGAACTCAAAACCACTTCCATCCTTCTCCAAAGTTGTTCTTTACGATCATCTACACCAAATGGAATAATTATTTAAGCCAATTGACATGGTTAACCTAGCCTAAACCCAAGTTTTGGTCATTTGCACCCACTTGAACCCATGCACTAAATGTGACCTAACCACCCTAAGGTCACCAAAT
>NW_018231654.1:20093-20349 GCF_001263595.1 Phalaenopsis equestris | reverse complement strand
CCCAAACCCCACAAAATTCCCCCCCCCCCAGCCATTAGTTGGACTTAGTGACCAGTCCAAACACCATGGAACTATGTAAATCAAGCCATGGACAAAAGGTTCCCCAAATTAAGGGATCTTATTTCCAAAAATGCACATGCTTAAGATATCTTTGCCAAATCCAAGAACATTTGCATTAAATTGTTGTAATAGATTCCTCTGGGTTCCATGAGCTCCTAGCCACCTGCCCCTGGCCGGCCGGCCCGCCTAGTGGCCC
>NW_018231654.1:18542-19595 GCF_001263595.1 Phalaenopsis equestris | reverse complement strand
CCCCTTCCACAGAGCCTCTACCATAGCTCTAGACCAACACCTGAAATCAAGCTTGGTCGAATTCATACCTAAGCCTTACACCAACACCAAGGACTCAATCCCTAGCCTCCTTGGACCCCAACGAACGTGGTGAGCACCTCTGATTGAAGCCTCCCTTCTCAGAGCAAAGGTATAAAACTTCTCCTTCTCTCGAGCTTATTTTGATTCTCCATTTACTTAAGCTAGATTTCATGGCATCTTAACCATATGGATGTGTTCATCTCAGTTGGATGAGTCCATAGGATCAAACCCGAAGCGATTTGGTTGAGTCTAGGATGAGAATCTTAAGGTTTTAGTGTGGACGAGTACGGGATCATTCTATCGGGGAAGATGGCGGGGAGCCGTTTGATCAAGCGTGTATCAAATGAACGGGGGAGATCGAGCCAGACAGCGCTTTGGGACATAAACTGCGGGCCAAATCAGCAGCTACGTGGACGGCGGCTTCGAACTAGAGCGCGCCACGCATGCCTTCGGAGCTGCCTAGGATATAGTCAGCAACCGCTGTTTAAATAGATAAATAAGACTTTTTATTATGTATTTAAAAACCCTTAACTTAGAAAATTCATAACTTTATGTAAAAAAATCATAAAAATAAAATAAAAATACTCTCTTGCTCAGTGAACAGAGGAGAACAATGTGGAACAAATTTCAAGTCTACTGGATGCATATTTTATTTTTAACTAATTAAACTCTATTTGGGATCATTTGATTCTCCATGCATATTAGCACATCACCTTGGCTTGAAAGTTTGGCATATTGTATCCTCTGTCAAGAGGGGCATTCTCTGATTTTTCTAAAGTCAGAGGGTGCTAAAGTCAAAGGGTGTTCCTATACAGAGACCCATATTTTTTAATTTATTTCACATTATTCCTTTAAAGTAATCATGGAAATGAGCATATTGATTATAAAATCCTAAGAAAATTTTGAAAGGTCCACCATGACTAGAGAAACTTTTGGAAATAATTTCATGGGTTAAGTCATTTAAAATGCCCTTAAATTTTCCAAATACTAAAT
>NW_018231654.1:16670-18464 GCF_001263595.1 Phalaenopsis equestris | reverse complement strand
AACTCATCATAAAAATTTCAAAATATTTTGAGTTCATTTGACAACTTAAATTGATTTTTAAAGATAAATACCACTCTTGACATTTAAATGATTTTTAAAAATTAAAATATAACTCAAAAAAAATTATGAAACTTAGTTTTTTTGAGTTATCTATGTTCAGGGATATTTTCTAAAAATAAGATTATATTTAAAATAAAAACTTGATTTTTAGCCGATTTTAAATATTTAAAATAATTAAAAATTCATAAAAATCACAAAAACAATAAAACTCATGGAAATGTTCTAAACTACTTCCTAATTACTTAGGAATAATTAGAATATTTTTCCTAATTCTCTAAATAAAGATATTGAATTTCAAAGCTTAAGAATAATTTTTAAAAGCTTAAAAATGAGTTTTCACTAAAATAATTCCAATAAATCAAGGAAAAAAAAATATAAAATTTGCTCCTCTAAGTTTTCTGACCTTAGAGAGATTTTTCTAAAATACAAAACTTAATTTTCACCACTTAAAATATTTTATTTTTATTAAACAACCCAGAAGTTAAAATAATTCTAATAAATCACAATAAATTCAACAAATTGTGAAATTTGACCCAAAGACTCCTCTGGTTTAGGTCTACCTCCAGTAAAACTTTGAAGGGATTATAATTTACCTTGGTCAAGTTAGGAATTTTCTTTGAAAAATCCTATCTTTGCATGAAAATAATTACATAAATAAATTAAAAATTGAAAAAATCACATTTTCTCCTCTGATGTCTTATATGACCCATGAATGAGGTAGGATAAAAATTTCAAAGTTATTTGAATTGAATTTGACAACTTATGAAGTATTAGAGCCTTAGGGGACAAATGTGTAATTTTGGAAATTTAGCCTTAATTAACATTTAGGCTTAAGTCAAGGAGGGGAATGGGTAACCTCCGATCTTAATCAATTTATTTGATGCTTGAAACACAAGGGGTTAATTGGTAGAAACCAATTTCACTTTTCTCATTAAAAAGTTAAGTTAATAAATTTCTAAATTATTAAGATTTAGAAGTTTATTAAAATTAGATGATCCTGGACTTAATTTGAAGTAATAATTAATCAATTTAATAGCCCTATCTTGATTTTCAAATAAAATCCAAATCATGAATCATGACCACTTAAAGCTTAACCTTTTCAAAACTAATTAAGACACTCACCTAGGTCTTAGGCTAAATTAAAATTTGATTAAGCAAAGATTAGAGAAATAAACATTAAATCAAACATCTTTGAAACACCACTAAGCCCAATTAGGATTAAAATTTGGCTAAGTGTTCAAATTACACTAACTCCCCTTCAAGGGTCTTCGCCCACATAATTTTCAAATTAAATGATAAGTGATAATTACCCTATTCTTAGGGATAATTGAGACATCAGTGTTCACTGAGTAATACGGTTATTTGTAGGATGAACCATTAAGCAATATAATAAGTTTAAATGAACTCGAGACTTTTCACCAGTTGGTGAGAGGGAGGCATGGACCTGCTTCCCCCTCCTAACTTGTTGGATACCTCAGAGGCCTATTAAACTTAATATTCTTCGCTCAATGGAATCATCCTTAATTAAACTTCTAAGGACTCACCAAAATTTTACCTTTCCTGCTCTTCATAAACTGGTTGAACATGCATTTTAAGTTTCAGGTGGTGGAACTAGAAGACTCGCCAGGTACGCTTTTACAGTTTATAGTACCGTCATTCTTCTGCCTTTTCCTTACATGTTTCATGCTTGCATTTACCTACATAAACTTGCATGTTAACCATAACCATAACCAT
>NW_018231654.1:13509-15565 GCF_001263595.1 Phalaenopsis equestris | reverse complement strand
TTCCTTAGTTTATTTGATCGAGCCTCATCCTCAAGTCTTGTGTTTATCCTTTGGGATAGAGACAGGATTTGAGGTACAGTGCTCTTTCATTTTAAAATATGAAAAATATGGGGTCAGTTTGATTTTATACTTTAATGTCCTTCCGAAGAGGGCGACGGGATTTTGATTCCGGCGACCGACAGCTTCTTACGGGCAACCCCCCAAAAACCAACCTGAAATAACACCGACAGCTTCTGGCGACTCCGCTGGGGAAATGCTTTTCTCTCCATATAAATCAAGAAATATTATCTTCACACATCGATAATATGTCTATGTCCCTCTTGGACCGAATTACCATTTTTCTGTTAGCATATTTTACCCATTTCTATCTTGGGAAAGTACAGCTAACTCCTTGGACTTCAGGACTAGCTGTTCAACCATCTTTGAACAGAGGGGTTCAAAAGACCATTAAGGACTCATCTTTGAACAGAGGGGTTCAGAAGACCATTAAGGACTCTTTAAATTTTCATGTGGGATTGGACCCCCAATGAGTGTGTCGGTGGACTAATTCCACCTGGGCTTTTTCTTCCACTATTTGGGTCCCGCATTGGGTCATAAAATTTTTCACATCTCCCTTCCACATTTGGTTTGCTACTTTGCAAAATAAACTAAATCTTGTTGTGTTGTGCGCACTATAAAATATTATTCAAATTTTACACCTTTTTAAACAAAGATGTTAAAATTACCCATAAATTAAGACCCACCCGGTCTATAGATTAACCTCTATTTTTAGTGCTTGCACTAAATATTTTGAGGTTTTTGGCCATATAGCTAACCCTAAAACTTTCTGTTTTAAAGCCCACTGTGATGGCCTACCCAACGCTGACCTTTTCCTGCAACCTGTCAACAGACCGCAATGCCTTGTCGCTCCCACCATCAAGTTCGGAGCTGGATTTGAAGACCTCGAGGTTATCCTTGGGAAAGCCCCATTCGTGGTAATGAAGATCGCTGCTACAGAAATACAAAAGACGTCTGCAGAATTTAGTTTGAACTGCCTTCAGGACTTCCCTACCTGCAAGAAGGCTAAAGTTGTTGTCGTCAAGCCTGTTATCCATGCTATCGCTAAGGGAAAAGAAGTGATGGTCTTTGAAGATTTGACTGAAGGATTAACTGTTCCACCACCCGTGTTTGAGATCGGGTCAAGCTCAAGGATTGTACCACTGACCCGAACTCAAAGGAGGAACCACAATAGAAGACTTCAGAGAGCCATCAAAGTCCAAACTCCTGAAAACACACCCGTTGAGGGAGAGCCTCACCAAGTTGAAGAGGTATTACCGAAAATTTATCCACTCCTACGAGGGAGTAGATTCCATCCTCTGACAGATACTGATGGATATGAGAGTATCCCGAAGATTGCTGCTGCATTACCATCACTTCATGAACATGGAGAGGAGGGAAAGAAGTTTACTCCTATCACCCGAGTTAGTGCGGTCTTCAGTCTTCAGAAGGCTTGCTACTAAAGAAGGATTTCTATTAGTGAATTACTTAAACCAGTAGAACATGCAATTTCCCCTCGTATGAAGAATGAAATTTTGAAGGATATTAAGTCCACTAGAAAATCTCATAAGTCGACTATAAAGTCACCTACCCGTGTTCCCGTTTGGTTCCGTTTGGGAAACTGAGTTGATACTGCTATAGTCACCACCGGGACCGCAGGTCGCCGACCGTTTAAGTCAAGCCTCGGTCCGAGAAGTTTACTAGTCATTCCTGCAATCACGGAAAGAAAGACAAGACAATTATTGACGAAGCGATTACCTGACACTGTAGTCGGTCTACACCACAAGGAGCATACCTTCCCTTGACAAACCGATGTCTCTACTAAGACGTCCCGTCCTGAGACATCATCGTCGAAGAAGAAGAAGGTATGGATACCCAAGGTCGCTGCACCGATACAGTTCAGTGAGCCTGCAGGACAGGAAGTAAAACCAGTGCCTGAAATATCTGACATCATCGCGACAATAGCCAGCAAAATGGAGGAACAAGTAGAGGATGTCTATCAAGGTCCTCCAGATCTTAA
>NW_018231654.1:9030-12931 GCF_001263595.1 Phalaenopsis equestris | reverse complement strand
GACTTGCCCAACGGGTCAGTTAAAACATTTTCTGAGTTGGAACAGTTATTTGTGAAAAGATTTGTTGGGGTGCAACATCATGTGTCTATTGGAGAACTCATGATGGAGAAGCAGAAGCCTAGTGAAACCTTGACAGACTATATTTTGAGGTGGAGAAACCTTAGCATGAAATGTGAACCTCAGCTACAGGAACATCAAGCGATTGAGATTCTACTCAAAAGCATTCATGGGCCAGTAGCTTTCAATCTTAAGGGGCTCGCCATCAAATCCTTCGAGAATCTGCTTAGTAAAGCCAGCAGTCTTCAAGAAGAAATGAAGCACATGGAGCCGCATGAAAAGGCTAAGGTGACCAGAGTGTTCGAAAAGAAATCAGGGGTTGTCGCAACTCTCGACAAAGGAAAGCAGCTGATAAAGATATATGCAGAAGATCATCGTCAGCCTTCATCACAGTACTATCAGAAACGACTCTCAAAAACAGAGCAGTCAATCCAACCAATGGCCTTCTCAGGAAGGATCACCTCGAACATCGGGTAAAAGAATATCCCTTTTAGAGCGACAGAAAGTTATTTATTCCTTCAGAGATAAAGTTGTACCTAAAATATTCAAAAGCTTGATGAAGAAACCATAATTCAAACTGCCTGATCCAAAGAAACCCGAAGAGGTGGATAAAAAGAATGAACCTAATTATTGCCCGTACCACCTGTTTCTTGGGCACACTATAGATAAATGCTTCGTCTTTAAAGACTGGCTCGAGAAGAACCTCAAGGAAGAGAATATAACAATCCCAAAGGAGTATTTGAGAGAACCTGAAAAAGGTTCCATAAACATGATTTCAGCTGAGTCAATCTCCCCAATTGATCAATCAGAACAGATGGATGGAGTACAAATTGGGATGAACTCAAGAGGGTCCTCGATCGAATGCAGGATTCATCGAAACAAGCTTCTACAAATACCAAAGAAGGATGGAATGAGCTCTAAAGTAGATCGTCCAAGAAGATATTGAACAAGCTATAGTCTGCATCAAAACAAGCATCCACTCAGAGTCTGCAGCATACCGAGCCCGAGATAAAGATTTCGCCAAAAAATCTGTCATCGTAAAGGACAAAGAGCAAGAAAAAGAAGAGCATCACTGCCAAGATTGATAGCACGGGGGGTAGGATAGGGATTGCCTCTACTATATTGGTTGTCTCGGATTCGGGGAAGAAAATCCTCAAACCCTTGACTTTGTATGATTATCTTTTTGTCCCTCTGGGGTCTTATGAATATAATGGTTGTGATTTCGGCTACGTTTTGCCTATTTCTGGTAATAACGTGACTGATTATGACCAAGATAGTTGCGATCTCGATCCCTAAAATGATCTTCAAATCGTACTTGAGTTTGATGAACTCGTTGTCAAGGCCAAAGAAGACGTCAATGATATCGCTTACGACAGCACTGATAACGAAGAGCCAACTCTCGAGCGCCATGGTGCACCGTTTGCCATCAGCTTAGGCCTCTTCGATGAGGAAGGAAAAACACTGAAAGATTCAACAATGATATCTCAAAAAGAAGAAATCACAGAAGTCAACTTGAGGAGCGGGAAAGTGTTACCACCAAGAACAGCTCCAACAGACAAAGAAAAACATATAATGACTCGAGAAGAGATACCCCCACCTCTGCCAATGGAAGAACCACATAATCAAGATAAAATCGGAGGACCCTACAAAGTAGACTACAACGTGTTAGCTCATATTAGGAAGTTGTCTACCTGACTAAGCATCTATGACGCTCTGATCCTGTCAAAGGAGATGAGAGAATCTCTGGTTACAGCTTTGCTTGATCCAAAAATTTGCTTAGCTCAGTTGGCTAGCACATCCACAGATGATTGAGAGAACAGTTAGGGGTAACCTTCACAGATGAAGACTTGCTGCTCGGTATCACCGATCACAACCGTCCGCTCTACATCTCCGTCAACATTGGCAGATTTGTGTTATGCAGAGTTTTAGTGGATCCTGGAGCATCTCTTAACTTGATGAGTCTACGAACGTTATCATATTTGGACTTCGACGTTCAGGAGCTCATCCCAGATAAGATGACGTTAAGAGGATTCAAACAAAAGGGAAAAAGAGCCCTTGGATCAATTTCTTTACTTATGAAGGTCGGAGAACTCGTAACAACCGTTAAATTTCATATCATCGACGCCGAGACCTCTTTTAACGCTCTATTGGGCCGATCATGGATTCATGAGCACAGTATGGTCCCATCATCCCTACACCAGTGCATTAAATACCGCAAAGATGGTCAAGAAAATTACATCAAGGGAGACCTACAACCATTTTCAGTACACGAAGTTGGTATTCATGAAGATGCTGCCTACTACGCGCCTCTAAAGAAGACTGTCTTCTCTGGTGAGATTTTGACAAACAAAGACGAAGATTAAGAAGAATCACAAAAAGGAGGCCATACAACTTCACTTCAACAACCTTTTACCACTCCCCTACGACGAGTTGGTGGAGGTTCTTCTAGTTCACGCACCCGAGGTCAAGGCCGGGGACGCGGACGAGGAAAGATCAATTTAATTGTTGAACGGACTAGGACAACTATCAACATTGGTGATGAAGATAGTTTCGGAGATGAAATAATGATGACAAAGTAGAAGAAACCTCAGTACGAAATATCTATAGAAGATACAGAGAGGAATGAATATGAAACAATGTATGATCGGATAAACCACTATGTGAATACTATGACCCTTACTCCGATTCTCCCTCAAGCCTTACTCCAATTCTCCAGCAAAAGGTTGAGAGTTTAGAGGTCAAGGAATTCTGTAGTGTTGGTTCAAAGTCGATCAAATTTTACCATGCTTCTACCTCTACTGAGCTTGAAAAACATGTAAATTTAGATGTTGATTCTAATGAATTAATGGAATTACCTTTTCGTTACTTCTCGCCTTGTGTTCAAAAGTTAATTCAACAGGGACACTTACCAAAACAAATGCCCAAAGAAAAATTTCAACCTTTTGAAAAACTATGGAATGCTAAAAGTCAAACTCCCAATTCAAAAGAAATTTTCAGATTTGGTACAGTTGGACCAGTCGTTGATTCTCAATTTTGCATGGTTTTTATTAGTGAGTCAGAAGAGGATTGCCTCGATGTGGAGGATGACTCTACTGATCAACCAATAGAAGATACTCCCCCATAATTTGAGGAAGAAATTAAATCTACTATCGATGAATTGAAATAAATTAATCTCGGGACTGAAGAACGACCCCGACCTACATTTATAAGTTCTCTACTTGATGACAAAGAATCTGCAGAACTGGTCAAACTATTGACAGAATTTAAAGATTGCTTCGCATGAAGCTACGACAAAATGCCATGACTGTCAGCAGAGGTTGCAGTCCATAAACTCGGGGTGGACAAGAATGTAAACCCAGTAAAATAAGCTCCAAGGAGAATGCGCCTCAAGATAGAACAACAAGTCATCGCCGAGGTGAAGAAGTTGATAGACGCCAACTTTATTAAAGAAGAGCAATACCCCACGTGGTTAGCCAATATTGTACCAGTTAAAAAGAAAAATGGATAGAACCACGTTTGTGTCGACTTCAGAGATTTGAACAAAGCATGTCCAAAAGACTAGTTTCCACTACCTATGCCAGAGATGATGGTGGACATCCCTTCAACACATGAGATTTTCTCCTTCATGGATGGATCATCGGGATACAACCAAATTAAGATGGCTCCCGAGGATGCAGTACTTACAACTTTCAAAACACCGATTGGAATCTTCTGCTACACATGATGTCGTTCGGCCTAAAGAACCCTGGAGCAACATATCAGCGTGCGATGACAAAGATTTTTGACGACCTCATCCATAATCAAGTAGAATACTACGTGGATGATCTGGTCATCAAAAGTAAAC
>NW_018231654.1:7456-8521 GCF_001263595.1 Phalaenopsis equestris | reverse complement strand
GCTCAAAAGCTTAGACATTACATGCTTTCACATAAGATCACCCTAATTTCGAAAGTTAACCCATTGCAATATTTGATGACCCGACCAACACTCTCCGGATGTTTAGCGAGATGATCAATTATCTTATTGCAATTTGATATAACTTTTGTTCCCCTCCGTGCTATCAAGGGACAAATTCTAGCAGACTTTCTCGCTGCATACCCACTGCCAGTTGGGTCCTCTCTCAATGACGAGTTACCAGACGAGCAGATAGTACAAATGGAATTTTCTAGTGCGCAGCGTTGGGAAATGTACTTCGACGGCGCTTCGTCAGCCAGGAAAGACAAAGGATTAGACACAGTTATACCAGGCAAAGCAGGGATTGGTTTGATCTTTATTACGCCCGATAAGGGTATATTGAGGTTCTCATACCACCAGACACAGCCGTGCACCAACAACGAAGCACAATATGAAGCTTTAATCACCAGATTAGAGTTAACGATCTCAATGGATATAACAAACATTGCCGTCTATGGTGAATCTCAACTTGTCATTTAGCAAGTCATCGGACAATACAGAATTCTGAAACCAAGATTAGCAAAGTACCATTAGTACACAATGAAGCTCCTGGAGCAGATTCCTGAGGTGACTTTCTACCGGATTCCTCGGGGAGATAATGCCCATGCCGACGCTCTAGCAAAACTCGCTAAGGAAATAGCGTGTCCCCCGGAGGATTCCATCGAACTCACGGTGCAAGGAAGACGAGTCTTGTCTTGTAATGACTTTGAAACTCTACACAAGATTGGAAAAGAAGAAAAAATAAATACAGTTGCAGACATCAGCGAAGATTGGTGCAAGCCATTAATAGAATAGTTGCATACCGAAAAGCTACCGAAGGACAAGTCTGAGGCGCACCGCATCACAAGAAGGGCTATGTCTTACACCCTTATTGGAAATGTTCTCTATAGAAGATCATTTGACCAAATGTGGCTACAGTGTTTGAGTAGAGCCGAGGCACAGAATATTTTCAAAGAAGTACATGCCGGATTGTGTGGCGCTCACCAGTCGGGACCAAAAATGAAAATG
>NW_018231654.1:2926-7140 GCF_001263595.1 Phalaenopsis equestris | reverse complement strand
CTTCTCCAAATGGGCAGAGGCAGTACCGTTACGTGAGGTTACGACACAGCATGTCCTTCAATTTTTTAAAAGTCAAATTGTCTACCGTTTTGGAGTACCGCGAAGAATAATCCCTGACAATGGGACAACCTTCAAAAGCACGAAGATCAACAATTTTGTCAGAAGACATGTGATAGATTGGAGATTCTCTACAATTTACTATCCTAGAGAAAATGGTCTGGCTGAAGCTTTAAACAAGACACTGGTACAAATTTTGAAGAAAACACTGGATGAAAATAAAAGGGATTGGCATAACAAACTGTTAGAAGCCTTGTGGGCCTACTGGATGACTTTCAGGACTCCCACTCAGTGTACACCTTATATGCTCGTGTACGGGACCGAGGCCGTGCTACCGCTAGAAATTCAGACACCATCTCTCACAACGAAAGAAAGTGCAATTCTTGCTTGGAAAGAAAGTGCAAAACTCAGACTTTAAGAACTGGAGAGTCCCGAGGAAAAATGATTGGAAACACAGCAACATTTGGAGCTCTACCAGGCAAAGATGGTACAAGCCCATGACAAATTGGTCCTCCCAAGTACTCGTGCTCAAAAGTCCTATTCTTGCTCGCCACAAAATAGGTGGAAAATTTGAGCCAACTTGGGTGGGACCATTTGTCGTTGAGAAATTCTATACAGGAGGAGCCTACCAGTCAGTGGACTTTTGGCGTGAAAGACCCATGTTACCGATAAATGGACGATACCTAAAAACCTATTACGCAGCCTGATGTCGCAGCCTCCGCTTGCCTCTGCTTGCTTTGAAACTTTGATACTTTGATTATTTTAGGGTTATCTATATGGCCATATGTCTATAACCGGGTCCAAAATTTGTAATTAATCTCATATATAATGAAGATTTACAGAAAATTTTTGAACTACACACGTTCTCTTTTCTACTTTTGAGTTTAAATATTCTATTAAATTAAACAAAACTCACACATAAAATGAGTAATCCTGTTCATGAAAACAAACTAAAATCTACTTTAATGGATATTTTATTTTGTTCTTGTTCTGCCAAACTTCGGCCCACTGACGTTTCTTTCTATCGTCTGCAGAAAAAATGTCAGGACAGAGGCTGATCTTTGCCTTCTAGGACGACTGGAACCTCGCACTGAATGAAGAAATGGCACCACAAGGAGGTGTCATAGATTTCAACATGGATTTCAACCAGATTGATTTAGACTACGATGGTCCTCTAATTGACGTAGTTTTCATGAAAACAAACTAAAATCTACTTTAATGGATATTTTATTTTGTTCTTGTTCGTACCAAACTTTGGCCCACTGACGTTTCTTTCTGTCGTCTGCAGAAAAAATGTCAGGACAGAGGCTGATCTTTGCCTTCCAGGACGGCTGGAACCTCGCACTGAATGAAGAAATGACGCCACAAGGAGGTGTCATAGATTTCAACATGGATTTCAACCATATTGATATAAACTACGACGGTCCTCTAATGGACGTAGTCAACAATGAAGAAAAGAAGGGTCTGCCTTCACTGTTGAGGGTGACCACTCAAGACGATGTGTCACGTAAAGGTAAAAATGTGATAGCAGAAAAAGATCCAATGGAGGGGCCCAACCGATTGCCCTCCATTATAGCTAATCCAGCCGCCCACGGTGAACACCTACCAAATGCTCCACTCCGCATGACGCAACGCAGAAATGCAAGCCGAAAGAAACAGAGAGCCTTCCTGCGACAGGAGCGCAAGCGCCAAAGAGACGTGAGCAGTTTTCTTACCCCCATTCCTGAGAGACATATTTACGATCCAGAGCTGAGACAAACTTTTGCCAGTCTGCCCACTACAGATGAAGAGTCAGGATTTGTGACAGGAGCATATGTGCCCCCGGTCGCAGATATCTTGTGCAGAGGTTGCCCAACATGCAACGTTGAGATACCAGCCGGGAGATCAGTCACGGGCGCATTTGTAGAATGTCCGGACTGCTACTTTCTGCATTTATAGCGTTTCAATACCTTAGAAGAATACACTTCAAGCACCAACGAGTCTTAGACTCCAAATTTCGTGGCAAATGAACCGTATGTCCCACTGGGAACGGATCAGCGCGTGCCACGGAGCCCAGGAACGTACATCCCGCTTGAGGAGTCCCAATAGGGGCTGAATCAAATACCCAAAATGGACCGACACCAGTTTGGATTCCCGCCGAGGCCCAAAGGAAGGAACGTCCTTGGCAGCTGCCAGCTCCCGGTATTGTGGAATACTGCAAAATAAGAAGAGTAAATAAAAGATAATTCGAGTTCTATGAAGAGGTTCAGGGAAAGTTTATCAACATATTGGAGGGCCTGGAGCTATAGACCAGGGTTTTCTCTGAAACTAATGAAAGAAGCATTTTGGACTGCATCTTCGATCTAAGAGATAGAGGTCGAGCGGGCCTTCTCATGGAGAGAACATATTCCAAGCCGAAGAAATGGATGCGGGGAAAGGGAAGAATCACCATCCAGTCCGGCTGTTGCTATAATTTTACGGACGACAGAAAGGGAAATCCGCCTGGGATCCTCAGATATGACCAAATGGATCTATTACCACCGATGATAAAATGGATGATAAAGAGAGTGGTTAAGTGGAATATTCTACCCGCTACTCGCATTCCTAACAGTTGCATCATCAACATTTATGAAGAGGGTGACTGCATTCCCCCACACATTGACCATCATGACTTTGTGAGGCCTTTCTGCACGGTCTAGTTCATGAGTAAGACTAATATTCTATTTGGAAAATAAATTGATGTAATCAGCCCTGGCGAATTCAGAGGGGCTGTGGAGATCCCTCTTCCAGTTGGTTCAGTACTTGTTCTCAAGGGCAACGGTGAAGACGTTCCCAAGCACTGCATTCCAGGAGTACGACACCGTAGGGTGTCCGTAACCTTCCGTAGAATGTATGACAGTAAAATACCATATGGATTCCAGCAAAACCAAAATTCGTACAAGCAATGAGAGGGTTGTACCTCTGAACACATGCGAAGGGAACTCTTGTCCTAGAGCACGACTCAGAAGGTCTGCTTGATCAGGAGCTCAATATACCAGGCACAGAGGATTCACTTGCTTTCTTTTAACAGCATGACATGTATTTGATGTAATCAGTCTATGATGTACTCATATCATGAGAGGGTTCTCAGTATATTTCAGCAAGGATTACATGATGTACGTTTTGAGGCTTTAGCTTCTGTTTCATCTGTAGCACCTTTATTGAAGCAGATTAATGTAAATTTCTCTCAAGTTGTGCCTTTTTGTCAATTGTCTTTTTGTGCGATAGTTGAAATTTGTGAACCATGCAATGGTTCAGAGTAACAAAGAACGAAACGACAAATCTTCAACAATAAATAAAACACAAATAAAAGATAATCATAAATGAATAAATAACAAAACAAATTTCTTTTAAAAAAAAATCAACCAATTAAAATTAAAACTTTAAAGACACATTTTGAAAAATTAAATAAGATAAAAATCTCTTGAGTGGATTCTCTCGTTTTCAGAGTTTCTTACTCTTTGTGCGCGCGGCACACAACCATCTTTATTTACATTAACTCTCTTCAATCCCCATGGAATTTTGTATTCTGCACAAAACCCCACAAAGTTATACAAATCTTCTTCAACAAAGTCAACATTTCCACATGATACACTTTTGTAAATTCAACACCCCAAGCTCTCTATAAATTTCAATTCTTACATCTTTGAATCAATATTTAAATTCTGATTCCCTCGAAATCAGTACTCAAATCCCAACTATCACATCTTTGAATTGATACTTACATTTCAATTCTCACATTTCGAGGTTGGTCCTTACATTCTGACATTCCCTTTTGAGAATTGACCTACATTTCAATTCTCATTTCTGAATCTTTCATCTTCGAATTGATACCTACATTTCAATTCTTTCATCTTTGAATTGATATTTACATTTCAATTCTTTCATCCTCAAATTGATACCTACATTTCAATTCTTTCATCTTGGATTTGATATTTACATTTCAATTCTCACATCTTTGAATTGATACCTACATTTCAATTCTTTCATCTTCGAATTGATACCTACATTTCAATTCTTTCATCTTCGAATTGATACCTACATTTCAATTCTTTCATCTTCGAATTGATACCTACATTTCAATTCTTTCATCTTCGAATTGATACATACATTTCAATTCTTTCATCTTCGAATTGATA
>NW_018231654.1:2263-2679 GCF_001263595.1 Phalaenopsis equestris | reverse complement strand
TTCAATTCTCATTTCCGAATCAGTCCTACATTACTGATTCATTACATTCGAGGTCGGTCCTTACATTCCGACACTCTCTTTTGAGAATTGACCTACATTTCAATTCTCACTTCCGAATCAATCCTACATTTCTGACTCATTACATTCGAGGTCGGTCCTTACATTCCGACACTTTCTTTTGATAATTGACCTACATTTCAATTCTCATTTCCAAATCAGTCCCACATTTTTTATTCACTACATTTGAGGTCGGTCTTAAATTCCGACACTTTATTTTGAGAATTGACCTACATTTTAATTCTCATTTTCAAATTAGTCCCACATTTCTAATTCATTACGTTTGAGGTCGGTCCTTACATTCCGACCCTTTCTTTTGAGAATTAACCTACATTTCAATTCTCATTTCTGAATCAGTC
>NW_018231654.1:280-1204 GCF_001263595.1 Phalaenopsis equestris | reverse complement strand
ACTGTGGGGGAAACTCAAGATGAGTCACCCTTAGGAATGCTGGACCTTAGGGTTGACCCTGGCGTTGGTCTAGAGCTAAGGCACTTACTACACTTATCTTAGCTAAGGCACTCACTACACTTATCTGCACCCACAATCACTCACATCCCTGAACTCAAATTTCTAGCTTAGATCCCTTGATCTTTTGGGATACTCATGTAGATGGTCCCCTAAATTTACTAGCCCTAGGGCTTTAGTTTGGCTAAGACCACTATGTAGAGGACCCAAAATGGGGTTTCCATTGGTACATGACTTGTTGGTGATGATTGGTACCTCAACTCTACCAAAATACCCATCTTGGCCTTTTACCCCTAAAACACCCCCAAATTGCCAAAATACTCCTCCATAGCTCAAAATCCCAAAAATTCCAAAAATTCCCAGAAAATCCAAATAAATCCCAAATATTTCCAATTTCATTTCTTTCAACTACCACATGACCCAAGTTGGCTAATTTTACAATCTTTAAACAAAACCCCCAAATTTGCCTTTAAAGATCAAAATTTCCCCAAATCCAACTCAAATGTCCATCAATTTGACCTCAATTGACCTCAACTTCAATTCTTAACTCAAATTCTCTTTTGATATGACCAAAATAAACCAAATCCAAGCTCAATTGGCCCATGATGTGAACCCAATTTTGATTTAGGTCAAAACCCCCAATTTTGACCATATGACCTAATCACCAAATTGAACCCATAGCCTATTCAATTGGCCGCAATTAATGTTGCAAAAATCTTTATAACATTCCTATACATCAAAATCAAGCATCACTTGGCCTTGGTGAAGTCTCAAATCCTTTTTTTTTGGCCTAAATAAAAAATTCCCAAATTTAGCCCCAAATTGGCTAAGTCCCCAAATTTCACCCAATTGATTGCCTTAACCCCC
>NW_018231654.1:0-247 GCF_001263595.1 Phalaenopsis equestris | reverse complement strand
TTAGCCCAAGGCTAACCCAAGCTAGACCCAAGTCTAGCCCAACATGACCAAATTGATTAAAGTTCAAAATTCCCTCAAATTGACCTTCCAATTGAACTCAAAACCACTTCCATCCTTCACCAAAGTTGTTCCTTACAATCATATACACCAAATAAAACAATTATTTGAGCCAATTGACATGGCTAACCTGGCCCACACCCATGTTTTGGTCGTTTGCACCCACTTGAACCCATGCACTAAATGTGAC
>NW_018231653.1:2176-2594 GCF_001263595.1 Phalaenopsis equestris | reverse complement strand
AGCCTTATTTATATAAACAATGTAAGGATTTGATTGTGAGAAGATATGTAACTTATGAAGAAACTGAGCTAATCATTCAGAAATGTCTTGATTCTGAATTTGGAGGACATTTTGGGATTGATAAAACTGCTTATAAAATTTTACAAGCTAAATTTTATTGGCCTACCATCTTTAGAGATGTTTATAGATACATAAAAACATGTGATCGATGTCAACGAGTAGACAATATATCTAGAAGAAATGAAATGCTTCTGAATTTCATGTTAGAAGCTGAGATATTTGATGTTTGAGGATTAGATTTTATGGGACCATTTATTCCTTCATTTGGGAACTTATATATATAAATTGTAATAGACTACGTTTCTAAGTCGATTGAAGTGCAAGCTTTACCTCGTGCTTTACCTCGTTGTGATGCTAA
>NW_018231653.1:1710-2118 GCF_001263595.1 Phalaenopsis equestris | reverse complement strand
CCTAGAATGATTATCACTGACGGACATTATCTTTTCTTTTTTGTTAATTGTTAATATTGAATACATTCAGAGATTGGCAGAAAAAATTAATATTATTCATAGAATCTCTACTACCTATCACCCTTAATGCAGTGGGTTAGCTGAAATTTCTAATAAAGAGATTAAACAAATACTTGAAAAGACTATAAACCCTAGTAGAGTAGATTGGTCCACTAGACTGGATACCGCATTACAGGCTTACAGGACTGCTTATAAAACTCTTATTGGAATGACTCCTTACAGACTGATTTTTGGATGGGCTTGTCACCTTCCAGTAGAATTGGAGCATAAAGCACATTGGGTGATTAAAGAATTATAATTTGAAAGATGCTGTGCTGGTAAGAAGAGATTGTTACAATTAAATGAATT
>NW_018231653.1:0-1664 GCF_001263595.1 Phalaenopsis equestris | reverse complement strand
TTTAAAATTATGGTATGTTCGGAAGATTAATCAAAAGAACTTTGAACTAGGATAAGAAGTTTTCCTTACAACACTAGGCTGAAGTTATTTCCTGGAAAATTGAAGTCTCGTTGGTTAGGACCCTTTACTGTGACTCAAGTTTATACTTACGGAGCTGTTTAAATTGAAGATCAGAAATGGGAAATCGATTTAAAGTAAATGAACACAGACTAAAACCATATTATGAGGGTAAAAGACCAAATTTTAAAGAGGTTTTAATGATCAGTCAACCTGAATGACACTTGAATAGGTCGGGCTGACGACGTTAAACCAAGCATTTTATGGGAGGCAACCCATGTTTATCTTTATTTTTATCGGAATTATAGTATTTTTTATTTGAAATTATCATTAGTTTGTTGTAGTATTAAGCTCTACTACTCTTATTTCCCCTTGAAATATCTTAAAAATTGGATCCAAGAAGAAAAATTGGAACGCATTCAGACCAGAGCGAAACTGTGCAAATTTTTCCTTGGGCGCCGACGGCGCTCTCGACGTCGCCGATGGTGGGTTTTTTCTTGAGAGTCCAGACAAAATTAATACAGAGGCTCGCCAACGGCGCCAACAACCCCGCTGATGGCAAGACTGGCAAATTGACGGTTATATGGGTTCAAATGGCGTTTTTTGGCAATTTTTGGCGATTTTTGGGCGGGAATTGTCTTTTTAAACCCAAAAATTCAATTTCTAGTTCATATTTTCCCTCCAAAAACAAAGTGAAATTCTACCAATTTCATTCTTATGGCATCCAATTCCCCTGATAATCCCAGAATGTGATTTTTCAATCGGCGAAAGTTTATCAGTGCGGAACCGCAGCGAATCTTCAACAAGTTGCTTACAAAAAAAAGATTGATCAAAGAACGAAGATTCGTGAATCGCGGATTGAATAATCCCACGACGGATATTGAAGAAATGATAGTGTGGTGAAGATGATAAGTGTTGTGCTACACTACTGCCACCGTGGTGGTTCCTGTGGTGAAAGAATTCAATGCAAATTTACACAGAATTAACCAAGGAGTTGTTTATGTGCGAGGAAGATGGATCACTTTCACTCCTGCACGGATCAACGAATTATATACGGATCAACACGGATCAACGAATTATATATGATAGAGAATGTTTTTGTCTACCACTATTCTAATTTCATCCCAACGAGAAACCAGATGAATGAGATTTACCAATATTTAATGGATGAAACTAACGATTGGGAAACAAGAGAAAACAAGTATGTTAGTTTTTTGGTAACACTCCTGAATCTCGTTTCGAAACATTAGCACTTTTTCATTTCTGTAAAACTATTACCAACAATGAAGATCGGTAAAGTTTCTAAAGAAAGTGTCATTTTGAATTACTGCATCCAAAGGGGACTGCCAATCGACATTGAATCTATAATTATGAAGTCAGTTTTGGACCTGATCATTCACGAATCAACTTATGGGCTTGGACACCCCTCCACAATTTTCTCACTTTGCAGTCAGTTCCAAGTGTCCTACAAAAATTGGGAAAAGGTACTGCTACCTTGGAAGCCTTTGGATCCGACTGAAAGATTTCCAGTTTTTGAAGAAGAAAATGACATGACAATGGTAGTAGATCAAACGTCTCAGAATTCACTGTCAGTTCAACCCTTAGTC
>NW_018231652.1:0-1951 GCF_001263595.1 Phalaenopsis equestris | reverse complement strand
AATTTAAGTTTTATTATTTCTAAAAAATATATCGGTGTTATTGATGCACCATTAATAAATGTCTAACATCTGATATAAATTTTAAGATATGACACGAATCTCGAAATAATTTTTGAGTAAGAAACTTTCAAAGTATGATGAAAAGTTATCCGGAACTTATTTTAGCAAAATTAAAGTCAAACATGTCGGCTTGACGAGACAGACATTATGGTACCAAAATCGATCTAATCCAACTTGAATCAAGCTGTTAAAATCATCTCTGGAAGCTTTATAGACATATTTGAAAGGTCAAATGATTTCTAAATATGACATACTTATAGTCAAATTGAGCTTATCGGCAAGTCAAGCTGATGAGTCCAAGATCATTCAATTCTGACTAAGATACTAAAATGTCTATCAAACTCCGTCTGATCGAAGGATATCTTTGGTTCGCTCGCTCAAGAGTGGTCTGGATTCATTTCTTATTTGCAACTTGGACTTCTATAAAATAGAGCCCTGCCCTTGTCATAAGAAGGATAGCTAGACCCAAAGTAAGAGAAAGACCAGAGCTACAACCCAACATCCTGCACCGCAGAATATTTATAATTTCAAACAAATCGAACACAAACAAACTAGTCCTAACAAATGCTATTTAGCAATAGGGAGAGTTGATGAAGCTGCTTAATTTGACCATTTCAAGCTAATACATTTATTGCTTAAAGATATAATATTGAATTAGATGGCTCACATAATGCCCTTATTATCTATTAAAATTATCAGGCAATGCTTAACAATAAAATTATGCGTACTCGTCTCACATTCACGATGACATGCCAGAGTTGGATCATCATATCCAGGTCATCAAAGTTTTTTCAGTTGAACTCCATCAAGCCTGAGTTGGATATCATTTGTGTGATGAGGTGATAAAATTTTGTATGTTTTGAATCAAAAAATCAAAATCAAACATAAGATAGCAAGAAATAAATTGGAATTGAAAAATTGCCATAATAATGAGAAAAATGAAGAGAACAAAGCAAATAAAATTCATTAAATTATTATGAACAATAATAATAATAAAATTCATTAAATTATTATGAATAATAATAATAATAATAATAAATGTGTGTGTGTGTGTATGTAAATAAAAATTTGAAGAGGCTTTTACATGGATTGTACACAAATCTTTCATATTTACTGATGCGTGCAAGAAAATTTGCGGCGGTAGAGTAACAGATTATTGTCTTAGTGTTGTACGAGAATTCTGCACACACTCAGCTGAAAAAGAAAAAAAACTGTGACTACTCCAGAAGTTTTACGTGGAAAGCCCGTAAAGGGAAAAACCACGGGGTTTGACCCAGTTGCAAAAATCCACTATTGATCGATGATTACAGAAATCCTTTATCCCACAGATAACTATATTTTCATATTATAATATTGACTGACAACGTCTAGTTTGTGGTGATCGATGACGATTGGCATAGGTCGACGACGATCGACGATTGTCTAGAGCGATCAGCGATGGTCGACTGTGATCGGCGGTGGCCGACGACGGAGGTCGGCGGTGTTCGACAACGATCGACGGTGATGCTGAACTGCATCTTCTCATCAAGGTCTCATGCTCTCTCTTCAAACTTCAACCTCCCCTCATGAGAGGGATGAGACTCAATTTATAGAATTTTGGGTGCAATTAATGTAGGAATATTAATCATTTTCATCGGACGATCCGAAGAGCTTCTCTTGATCATACGGCATTTACTGGACAATTGAGTGCCTTAATGATGTCAGAATTGAGTGAACTTGGGCTGGTTTGTTGGAGTCATCTTGTTTAGCCGCTCGATTCGAGTATAAACTTGTCATATTCGACAACCCTTTGATCTTCCAAAGGTGTCCAAAAATCATCTAAGTGTGGTTCAATGACTTGATTTGACTCGGATTGTACTAGTTTTTATATCATTAGGCTTGTCTCATCAAG
>NW_018231651.1:0-703 GCF_001263595.1 Phalaenopsis equestris | reverse complement strand
CATCCTGTTAATTTTATTAATTAGGGTTTACATCTTTGTGGGATGATCACACAAATAGCCTAAAAGATATGAGGATTTAGGTCGTGATGAGCGATAACCTCGGAATTCTAAGATCAGACGACAACCTCGGAATCCTAAGACGAGTTAGGGCTTAAATTGCATAGCAGATATATACAAAGGCCTAATGATAAGTTGAGGATTTATGATGCATAAGAAACAACCTGTTTAATGCAAAGCAATGGTTTAGTTGCTGTAGACATGTTTTGTTGTTGAAGATGGTTGTGTTGCCCACAATGCTAGCTGCAAGCTCCTTGTCGTAGCAGGTTTAATCGTAGCAGATTTAAGTTAAAGTTTCAGGTCATGATGTCAGATAAAATATCTCTATAATTGTGGTTCTTTAAATTTTTTGGGGCATATTAAAGTTGATTAGAGCAACACTGATTAAAATCCTACGCTTTTCTCATTTGGCACCACTATTTTCTATTAGATTCACTTATTCCAAATGAATTTACTAAACTCAACTTAATGAATTCCATACTTTCATTTAGACTGTGGAAAATCTCGTTAGCAACCATAGGTTACCTCCTCTGAGGGATTTCCGATCATCCGATAGAGACATCTTAATTTTGTTGCAATTGTTGTTTTGTGATGTTTGTGATTAAATTTTGAGTTGTCTTATATTTTGAATGTTGTGACGATGAGT
>NW_018231650.1:0-2576 GCF_001263595.1 Phalaenopsis equestris | reverse complement strand
CTTCCTTAGACTTAAACAACAAAGCCATAGGACTGAGTTCTTATGCAACGTAAATCCTCACCTTATCTTTAGGCCTTTGTACAACCCTGCTATATAATATAAGCCCTAACTCATCTTAGGATTCTGAGGTTGTCGTTTGTCACGACCTAAATTCTCATATCTTCTAGGCTATTTGTATGATAGTTTCAGACGAATGTAAGCCCTAACTAATAAAATTGGCAGGATGAAACACCTAAATATTTCTGCTCAGAAATGAAGCCAAACATTAGGATAGCTTGGGAAGTCACCGGGTTCTCCTCTGGATCCATGACATCCCCTAGCTCTTCCTTCATTGGACTCTATAACAAAATGTTCCAAATTTGATTAAATCCCCTTTCACACCTCTATGTCTAATCTCATTGAAAAGTCCTACCTTTTGAAACTCTTCGAAGATAATATTTCTTGATTTTTATCGAGACTTTTCTTTAATGACTTTGGTCATTTAAGATGCAATTAACTATAGGTCTTATCCTTATAGGAAGCATGTCCGAACCCAGCTTAATATAAACCCTATTTAATTATTTATATTAAATAGAGGAACTTGTCGGCAAATACTAAGGTTTTACAGACCAAACAAATGTCATATATTCCTTAGTTTATTTGATCCAGCCTCATCCTCAAGTCTTATGTTTATCCTACGGGATAGATATAGGATTTGAGGTACAACGCTCTTTCATTTAAACTATAAAAAATATGGGGTCGGTTTTATTTCATATTTTTCTAAAACTAAATATATATGTAAATTAAAACGTACTTCCAAAGCAGGCAACGAAATTTTGATTCTGATGACCGATAGCTTCTTACGGGCAACTCCTTCAACCAAAAATAGCACCGACAAGTTCTGATTAGTCTTCTTTATCCTTCTCCTTACAATGAGATATGATTTTTTTAAGAGTTAGTTTTGTTTTTTTAGGTTTTAAATGTCAATAAATTGTGATGATTCAAACTCTGATCTTAATTTACTTTTTGATCTGACCAATTGAAAAGTTAAAATTTGTTGAGAATCATACAATCCGAAAGGGCTATGCTTTGATAAAATTAGAATCATACAATAATGTAATAGTCACATTCAATTTCATGGTTGAGAATGTAATCCATGGAGTTGAGTGTAATTAAATAGAGAAATATACTTTGATGGGTGCAGAATTAAAGTTTTTAAGGCGATAGATTAAAATCCGTAATTTGGTTCAGTTGATTGGAAACTAAAATGAGATTGTTAGCCCTCAAATGAGGGAAAATTGAGAGCTCTGGTGTGGCAACCAGTATCCTCTCATCCTAACCACGGATTTAGGGACCAAACTCAGAGGGTAAAATAGGTTTGCTCTTATTTAGCACAATACAATTTTATAAGTATTTTAAATGATTTTAATTACTTCACAATCCATAAACTCATTATAAAGGGGAAGGATTTTTTCTTAAATTTCAACTCTTCACTAAAAAAATTTGTTTAGTCTTTACAAGTTTACTTTTGAAGTTTAGCAATTAGTTTAGTTAACTTAGTTCTTTTAACTGCATTTCATATAGCGCACATTAAATTTACTTTAGATTTATTTTTCTTACTTATGTTTTTTAGTTTGAATATTGTGTTTGACATTATAACCATAAAAATTTGCAACTCCCTATGGGATTGATATTTAGGAATCCATTAGAGCCCTTTATTACTTAAGCGATATATATACTTGCGTTATTATTACAGTTTGACAACTTAAAGATGTTAAAAGATAAAACTATTTATACTAAATTTATTTTTATTGGGATTTGATTGCATATATTTTACTCGTGTTGTCGTGTGTGTATTGTAGTATTGAAAGATATTTACGACGCACCACAAAACCGTCGCATCAATAGACCAATAAGCTTTATGCTCCAATTCTACTAGTTAGTGAAAAGTTTTCCCTATAATTAATCTATATGGGGACATTCCTATGGGCATCTTATACGCTATCCAATAAGCCCATAATGCAGTATCTAATTTAGTGGACCAATCCATTTTGTTAGGATTTATAATTTTTTCCAAAATTCTTTTAATTTCACAATTAGATATTTCTGCTAGACCACTAATATGAGGATGATAAGTAGTTACAATCATATGTATAATATAATATTTTCCACCTATTTTTTAATTCGTTTATTTCGAAAGTGAGTTCCTCCATCAGTAATGAGTATTCTTAGCATTTCATATCTTGTAAAAATATTTTTGATTAAAAATTTGAAACACTTCGAGCATCACATCGAGGTAAAGATATTGCTTGAATCCAGTTTGATACATAGTCCACTGTAATTAATATATGTATATATATATAGCAAAGAGCAACTAAGGCTCCTTACATGTTAATAGATAAACGGGGTTACAAGTATAGAGGAAATAAACCCTCCCAAAAGAAAAGAAAAATAGAAAATGCATACTTGCTCTATATATATATGGACACATAGATATAGTAGCTACACCAAACAAAGTGAGGAGATATATGTATATATCGATATTCATCTCATTTGCTTCACAAATATATCTACTACTCCAAAAATATTATAGGGTT
>NW_018231649.1:0-6366 GCF_001263595.1 Phalaenopsis equestris | reverse complement strand
CATTCATCTTAATGTTTTTGTCTTCCATTTAGCTCAATGATTCAATCATCAGGCGAGAGGGCAGCAATGAGCAGGGAACCGCGCCCGCCATGCGCGGGCTGCAAGTTCCTGCGCAGAAAATGCCAGCCCAACTGCATCTTCGCCCCTCACTTCCCCTCCAACCAACCCCACAAATTCGCCGACGTGCACCGAGTCTTCGGAGCCAGCAACATCGCCAAACTCCTCAACGATTTGCCTCCCAACTTGCGCGATGACGCGGTGCTATCCCTCGTCTACGAAGCCCAGATGCGGCTCCACGATCCCGTCTTCGGCTGCGTGGGCATCATACTCGTGCTGGAGGATCAACTGCAGAGGCTCAAGTCCGATCTGTCGCGCGCGTGGGGGGAGCTGATGGGGTTGGAGATGGCTGCGGGGATGCAGGAGCAGCAAAGGATGATGATGATGATGATGATGATGGCGGCGAGTGGCAGCGGGGCGGTTGATGATTCCGGTTTAGTGACCGGTGGTTCGTTTGGTGGGCAGCTGGGAGTGGCGGAGGCTGCCGGAGGAGATGATGAGGGGTATTGTGGAGGTATTTTATTTAAAATTTTATATACAAGTGAGAATATATTAATAAGTGAAACTTCACATTCATGGTTGTCCCTGTTTTTTCGGACTCATAGAATTGAGATTAAGCTTGAGCTCGATCCCGATTAATCAAGTAAGTTTAAGCTCAAATCTAAGACGGTTCTAACTTCACTCATTTACACTTAGTTTTATTAGAGAATTTTCCATCCGGACGATCAATCTCTGACAGTCATGTCACCATTCACGTCATGGACAGACGACGTGGCTGCCAGTGGTTGGTCGTCTAAACGGAATATTTTTCTAGTTTTAAGGCTTTATCATGATTTTAAGGTGTTCATAGTTAGAGGCCTAAATAATAATAATAATAATAATGAAATAAATCCAAATTATAATAGTTTAATCTTCAAATAGATTATTTGTTTTGGTATCATTATTTTGTTAGTGAAGATTAAAGTAACAAAAGTTTTAATTATTATAAAAAAATCAACCATTTTCTTGCAGAGAGCATTTAGCATAGACTTGAGAAATAAATTTAATAATTTTTTTGGGATAGTTAGATAAAGACCACCTGAAAGATTGATATTTTCAGATTAGCCACCCAAGTGATTTTTTTGAACTACTGAACTGAAGTATTTACGCGTGTCACGATCAAATTATTGAAAATTTTATAAAAATGAAACATACAGGCTGGGTCTTTACATGAATTTTGATATTTGAGTGAAATTTAAAAAAATGAAGGAAATAGGGTGGTTGATTTGTAAATAGAAAGTTTTGGTAATTATTGAAAATTTTATAAAAATGAAACATACAGGTTGGGTCATTACATGAATTTTGATATTTGAGTGAAATTTTGAAAAATGGAGGAAATAGGGTGGTTGATTTGTAAATAGAAAGCTTTGGTTATACATTAAAGTTTGATATTTATATTTATAACACATTGATGTTATAAATCGCTACATAAAAATCAACAAAATGATATCTTTGATGTGATGTTAAAGATTTGATTGTTAAGACTATAAAGTCTGAGGTTTAAGCGCTAAATATACAAATTCATAAGAATTAATTATGTTATGTACATATGCAAATATCCCCTTTTTAATGACTAATTTTATAATTTTTTTTTAGTTGCAGGAGTTGGGGATTATCTCCCATAGCTGAAGTGAGGAAGCCGATGAAGAGGCTTACATGCACTTCTACTGCTACTTGTAAACCTTCTTTCTCCTCCAAGTCCATTAATGGTTCCCAACCTCTCTTTTTAGCAATTTTCTTAGGTGAATTTCCATATGAATATTAAGTACTTTATAAATATAAACTAATTTTGATTTTAGCAAATTTAAGTCTTATTTCTATGTTTGTTTGTTAATAAATGATTGTGTTGGATGATTGCATTAATGACTATGTTTATCATGTTAACATCGACTTTAGTAGAGTATCATGGTAAGGAAGACATATTACATGTGTTACATGTATGTGCAGAGCGGATCTGGCATACGTGATAAAATAAATTTGTATGTAAAGTGTAGCAGTGAATATGAATACTTGGATGAGCATTCAAAAGCAAGATATCTTAGTAGAGATGCTTACAATTCTTTGCATGATATTATCATTGAGGGTTTTATTTTTGAAATCAAGTGATATGTAGCTATTAAGGGAATGCATACCCATGTGTAATAATCATAAATAAAAGAAAATATGCTCCAAATAAACCATCATAGGTGTGTAAAGCCGAACTGGTTGGCACTTCAGTTGGCAGCGGTGTTGTAAGTACCTTGGTGCTCGGGTTTAAGACTCGCCTTGAATAACACATTATCAGCTTGGGGGGACTGCAAATATTGCAGTCCATCTTTAAGAGAAAAAAAACCATGAATTGAGGTTGCAAGATTTTATACACTTGTTTGCATTTAAAAATTATTGAAGTGCATTCCATGAAAGACATGTATATATGCGTATAGTCCTAATACAAGTTTATAGGATTGTTCATACTTAAGGCATAAAATTGGAAGAACATGCCCTGAAAGTCTTGCATATGTGGTGTATGATTTTAAATTTTAGTTTAGAGGATTATACACACTATTCTATAGAATAAAAGTTAAAGAACTTCCCTCAAAATAGCTTTATTGAGGTGCATATACCCTAAAATTGATTTTATAAAATTTTAATCACATGTCCAACACAAAGGATGGAAAAACTTACCCTAGAACACATGTATACATTTATGTAAAACTCATTAATTAAATTTGCATTGTTTACACGTGATCTCACACCTTCCTAATTTTGTGGAAAAAATAAAGTGATACAAGTGTAAGTGGGCGACAATCAAGATAAGTTAAAATAACAAATTCTTCAGCATTTAAACTTGATGTTAATGAGTATGATGTTCATCTTATTTGTCACTTCCCAATAAGTGTTGGATTTATGGTCACACATGTAACAGATTATGATTCATGTGAAACAGCAATATCAGAAACATATGCACTCTCTGGTAATATACGTTAAAGTATAACCAATTCAAGGAAATATACCAACAAATGTGAGTAAGCTAGTAAGTTTTCATGAATCACAATAATGTCTTATTAGATGAGTCAAGAGTCAACAGAGCTTAATTGTGTGATTCAAATGTGAGTGCATATTTTGTAAAAGCATAAAATTTTATATTTTAGATTATTTGTGCATTAGATTAATGAAATGTTATTATTTTTTACATGCAGGCCAACTACTTCAAGGCCTAACCCATTGATGCTAGCACGTCAAAATATAGTATGCTCACACAAATAGAATTTTTTAATGAGCCTAAACTATATAAAAGTTACTCACCAAATATATGCATCCATGAGCAGTATGTGAGAAAAAATATAAAAAACAGATGATAGTTTATCTGGCCAAACTCTAAATAAAGTGATTCTAATGATTTAGATAATTTAGACATTATAGATTCAACCAGGTTAAGAAGGAATGACATATTACATGATGTTGCATTAAATAAATTTCTTAATCAAATTATATCTAATAATGATTTTTCTCAATTTTATCAAAATGCTCAAATGTGGGATGCATATGTTAATTTTGATGGTCCTTTTGACCATCATATAGAAAACACGAAGAGTTTAGTTTCTTTTAATTTGCATGTTGGTATGATCTTACAAAAAAAATTTGTATTACATAAGACCTTAAATACATGATCCATTAGCAATATATTGAATATAAGAGATTCATTTTAAATATATCTAAATTATCAATTACATATGCTCATCATGATTATGTAATAAGACATTAGGGGTGGTATTCATATGCTACAAAAAAATAAGCTTTAAGAGATGCATGGCGTGTCTCAACCATTATATGTCTACATATATGTAGTCATTCAAGTATGCAAAAGAGATCACAAACAATGAACTTCTAAATTTATTTGTCATTTTATAATTCTATGCATACGTCACCAAATAGATATAAAATTAAGCAAAATAATTGGGCATACTGAAGCCAAATTTAGCTTGAGTCATATATATGAAGACTTCGGATGTAAGGTGAAATAAAATTAGAATAATATTTAGTAGTTGAGAAGAGTAATATAAGCATTTGTATCATTTTATGGAATTTATCAGAAATATAACGACCAACTCTATTTATAGAATTAATTTTACCCCAGCATCATTTTAAAAGTTTGTTTTGGATTTTTGAACCATCACTTTGAGGCTGGTGCCACTGTTGTCTAGTGTTAAGTCTTAATGGTACATTTTTATTAGAAAAGCATAGAGGAATACTCTTAATTGATATTGGTATCAATGCTAATAACAGTCTATTCTCACTTCAATTGTATAGTTCAGTCTAAATCAAATGATTCATGGATGTGATTTTTACGTAACCTGCATTCCTCCATTGAAAGCATTAGGTCAAGACAAGATCTTTGTATGGTGTTAGATAAGCATTCTGGTTTGATCCGTGGTTGCAGAGGCCTTTTCTTGGACTGGACATCATAATTATTTTTGTTATTTATGGGAGACTTTTAAGAAATATGTGCACCAAAAGAGACTAAAAGATGCAGATCTGTTAGAAAATGTATGCTACTGAAAAAACAAACTTTAATAATTTTACTTTGCAAATGTATGGTTTTTTTAATGTAAAAAAGGAATGTCCCGACATTATTAAGTAATTTTAGCGTCGGAACATTCTGACGCTATTCTGGTGCTATTGGGTTGATTTATCCTCGGAGCTTGATGCAAATCTTCTGTGTCAAAATTTTCAATCTTAAAACAACGTGCGACGCTAAATGGATGTAAATCGGACACTAATTTTGCATCGAATTTGAGTCTGACGCTAATCCGTATCCTGTAGTCTACAGGCTTCTCTTTTTTGTTTTAACTTTAATATGTACGCAATATTTAAATGAGTGCAAGAAATTTGTAAGATTCCAATAAGTTAGATCTGACTAAGTTAAGTTTACACCTTTGTGAGGGCAGTCCGGATCAAGAGCTTAGCATGCTCGACTCCTCCTCGAGTAGATATTTGGTTGTAAGGTTTCACAGAGTTTTGTTCAGGATTCGAGCAGATTTTATGAAGCATTTCAGCAGGGCGTTAGCAAGTTTTAAGGCTTTCTATGAGCTGTCTAGCAGCAGGATTCCAACAACATTTCAAATGGATTCAAGAGCTGATTCATTGTTGATTTGATATAGGTTTGGGTGGTATTAAAGGGGCTGTTTGGTGGCTTATTTGGAGGCTATTTGGTGGCAAACTTTTGGCAGGAAGATCCTCTAAATTAATAAATTTATGCATGCAAAGATTGAAGTTTATATGCTGGATATGCAAATGGATAAGAATTGAGTGATATGCATGCAAATATTTAATTTTTTGCGAGGGATATGTAAAAACATAAGAATAATGTCATGTGCAATTCTTATATTAAATTCCAACGTAAAACAGTCAAACTTCAATCAAATTTCCGGAATCAATGAATAATACACAAATGAATCGTATTTTGGGATATCCAAGCCTCTATGAGATCATTTATGTATTTACCACGCAATTCCTCTGCATTCGCATATCTGAAATTTAGATTTTAATATTCCAATTTTTATATCAAATCTTAAATACAATGTAATTGACTTTAAAAAAAAAACGAAGCACGCATCTTCAAAGATAGTTTGATTATAACAATATGAAACTCAAGTGAAGTTGTTAGATATGCAAATACATAGGAGTCATGTGGTATGTACCTAAAAACTCCCTCCTTTGTTTGCCTTTTAAACGCAAAAGAGATGATTGAAAAGAAATGTCAGCAGTATAACTGATGTGATACATATGCATGATCTTTCCAACACAAATGAAATTGAATGAGGCAAATTCACAAGAAAAATCAAGGTATGGAATTTAATTCAAGCAATATGAAATCCATCACATTCTCCACAAGCATTTTGTTAGATAGGTGGAATGAGGTCATAAAGCCTATGCAAGAATGCATAACTTAGATGATCAAAAGCAACCACATATATAATTTGTCATAATTTACACAAACATTTCAGTTGAATGAGTAATTTAGACATCCAACACGTTTACATGAAGAGAAATTAAGAAAACATACTTACTTAAGAAATACATGTATACCTTCACGAGGTGGATTAAGGTGGGCCATTTCGCTCATTCGACTCCTCTTTATATAACCTTTACTGCAATTACAAAATTACCGTGCTCTTCCATCTGGCCCTTGTCTGGTATATATGAGTCGTACCTAACAAACATATAAGGTATGTCTGACGGCTAGAGAGATGGGGGAGGAGTGGGAGTGAGGTGGGTGGCTGTTGGTGG
>NW_018231648.1:0-890 GCF_001263595.1 Phalaenopsis equestris | reverse complement strand
TATCATTCTCGTCTTCATTGGATGGGAACCTCTCAATTGAGTCTAAAAGCTTCCAAGGTAGAAGGACCTTTTCCCAATTCTTATAATTGGGACTGACTGCAGAGTAAGAAAATTGTTGAAGGATGTCCAAGCCCATAAGTTGATCCATGAATGATCAGGTCCAAAACAGACTTCACAATTATTGTTCCAATATCAACGCAGTCCCATTTGGATACAATAATTCAGAATAGCACTTTTCTTAGTAACTTTACCGATCTTCATTGTTGGTAATAGTTTTGTAGAAATGAAGAAGTGCCAGTGTTTAGAAACGGGGTTTAGAAGTGCCGCAAAAAACTAACATACTCGTTTTCTCTCATTTCTCAATTTTCAGTTTTGTCCGTCAAATATTGGTAGATCTCATTCATCAGATTTCTTGTCTAGACGAAGTTGGAATAATGACAGACAGGAACAATCTCGATCATATATAACTCATTAATCCGTGTAGGAGTACAAGTTATCCATCTACCTCACACATAGACGAGTCCTTGGTAGATTCCATGCAAATTAACCATAGGAACAGCTACAGTGGCTATAGTGTAGCACAACACTTCTCATCTTTGTCGCACAGTCATCTCTTCAATTTCTGTCGAAAGATTATTCAATCCTTGATTCACGAATCCTCTTTCCTTGATTATTCTTCTCTTTGTCAGCACTTTGTTGAAGATTCGCTGCGCCTCAGAACTAATGAACTTTCTCCTGTTGAACACATACAGTCTATGGTTTTTAGGGGAATTGGACGCCATAGGGATGAATTTGGTGGAGTTTCAATTTGTTTTTGGGTAAATACAAACTTAGGAACTGAATTTGGAAGTTTATAGGGAGTAACTCCCGCCTAAAACTGCCAGACACCA
>NW_018231647.1:0-4165 GCF_001263595.1 Phalaenopsis equestris | reverse complement strand
CAATTTGACCAGACTAAATTCTCACAAGCACTCATTCAAACTTGTTGATCATGATCCAATGGGTGATAAACTAGTATAACTAAATCTTTTCAAATATAGTGGATACATTTCATTTAATTTTATATTCACATATACTCGAAAGCGTGAGAATTATATTAGCAAAACATACACATACATATATTACACACATACATGCACACATACAAATACATATATACAGACATAGATACAGACACATACATACAAACACATACAAACATACAGACATACATACAAACATACACATACATACAAACACCCGCGTTTAAAGTCGACTGAGGTGCTACCGAGACAGACAATTTGACCAGACTAAATTCTCACAAGCACTCATCCTGATTTGCAGATCAGGAGCCAGTGAATGATAAATTGTCTAATTAAATCACCGCAAACATACAATATATATTTTATTTTATTTCATATTTATATATACTCGGAAGCGTGAAGATCATGTCATTAGAACACCCACCCACACACCCACCAACCTGCTACCATCACCCTTATTTGAGTTTAGGTGCTGTGATTTCATGTCGCAAGAGTCTCGGTTGTACCCTTTTGAATTTAGTAATAATAATTGTGTTTTTCATGGTGGTTTGGGCTTCCTTCTGTATCATTTAGTATCAGAGCTGCATCTCGCCAGTCGACCTCTATGCCTTCCAACAGTTGTTTACTTGCTGCTAACTATTCCCTACAGTCAAACATGTTGTCCCTTCCCTTGTTTCCCTACCACCAACCCTAGTTCCTCTCCCTGTTGCGGCCAACATCTCCATCTGCTACTGTCACTCTGCAATTGTTTACTTGCTGCTAACCCTTCCCTATAGTCAAACGTGCTATCCCTTCCCCTGCTTCCCTACCACTGACCCTAGTTCCCTTTCCCTGTTGCTGCCAACATCCTCACCTCTACCATCACTCTTATTGGAGTCTATGTGTTGTGTTTTTAGGCTTGTGTTGTTGTTTGTTGTCATAATTTCATGTTGCAAGAGTCTCGTTTGTATCCTTTTGAAATCAATAATAATAATTGTATTTTTTCGTGGTAGATTGGGTTTTTTTCCTTCTGTATCATTTGCTATCAGAGTTAGCCCAACCCTAGACTTATCATAGAGGTTTTATAACATCCGTCCCCACCCAAGACACCTCCTACTAAAATTTATTTGCCCTAAAAGCTGGGACGAATAAAGTCGAAGCTTCCCAACCCCAGAAGATGGACGTAGGAGCTTACAGCCTGCGATATTTTAGCAGCTATAGTACCGTGAACATGTTACTGTATCTGCTACGGTAACTGCGATCCTACTTTCCTATTTAATTCTTTTCATTTCCTTTCCTAATGCTTTTCCATTATAATTTCTTTCCTTCTCTACTTATTTCTTATCCCTCTCCTGGCCTATTATATCTTTTTCCTATCCCACTCTTTTCCTATTTTATCTACTAATCCTCTCTTTATATTGGTGTTGTTTTCTGAGGTTAGAGGAGGTTTTTGGATGATTATTGATTTCAGCTACTGCCTTTTAAGAAGGTGTACTTCCCCGCCAGGGGCTCTATGCTATGACGAGAAGCTATTTTGGTTGTAACTCGTTCGAGATGGTGACCATTTTCAAGGATATGGGTGGTGCTCCGGCTGTAACTCGACCTCAACGAGACATTTATTCTTCCGCAATCCCCTCTGGTCCCGCTTCCAGCAGCCGCAAACCTCTCAAACTTGTTGTTTGTAGCTGTCCTGCTGCTGCTAACCACGCCAACACACTAGTTCCCTCTCCTTGTTGCTGCCAACATCCCCACATGCTACCATCACCCTTATTGGAGTCTATGTGTAATGTCTTTATGCTTGTGGTGTTGTTGTGATTTTATGTTGCAGGAGTTTCGTTTGTACCTTTTTGAATTCAGTAATAATAATTGTGTTTTTTCGTGATGGATTGGGTCTTTTTACCTTCGGTATCATACCTGCATGCAAGCATCATACATACGTACATACATACCCAAACATACATACCTACCTACCTACATACATACAACATGCATGCATGCATGCATACATGCTTCCACACATGCATGCATCCATACATCCATACATGCATGCTTGTATCCATATATGCATCCATAAATGCATGCATGCATGCATACATACATGCATCAATGGGTTTGTGGGTATGCATGCATATATCCATCCATCCACACACGCACACACGTGTGCATACACAGATACATACATCCAAAATCTTATTATTTGCATATTTCTAGTAACGAAAATCTTACATTTTATTCCATTTGATTTTGACAAAACATCGAAATGTTTAAAATGTAGACAAACTAAATGGAGTACACCTGTACTTTGTCTAAATGAACATCCCTTGAATTCGCTCAACCTGGAGGAGATGTTAGGGTTGTGTCCTGTTCATCAGAATAGTTGGACAAGGCCCATAAAAGGGAAAAATATTTACATACGTCATACACACACAGAATTGCGTGTGTATGACTGTTATTCTGGGGTTACTAGAGGGTTATGTCACTGTTATTGGGGTTAATACCCCCAATAGCCTCACAAAACTCTCAAATGACAAAAAAAAAGATGAGCGTCGAACCACAGAATGTATTAGTAGGTTATTGGGAGATTATTGAGATGCTATTGGGGTTAATACCCCCAATAACCTCTCAATAATCCTAATAGTTGAGTTATTGGAAGGTTATTCAGAGTTATACGCACGCAGAATTGTGTGCATATGACGTATGCAAATAGCACTCCATAAAAGGATGTGACAGCCAATACGTGATAAGAAAGAGGAATGTTGTACGATTTTGAGAGTGCGAGCGAGGCAAATTATTTTCTATTTTGATATTAGCGTTTAGGGAATTATATGACGAGTTAATTATGAAATTATGAGTGAGGTAAACTATTTTCTGTTTGGATATTAGCTTTCAGGGAATTGTATGAGTTTGAATTAATGATGAATATTCTTGTGAATTTCAAGTTTTATTTTGATATTTTTCTTTTAATTTTTGAATCATATTGGGAACTCTTCTTCAATCTTTTTACTAATAATATTCTCGTAGTTAATATTTAACAAAGCAAAAAATAACCTGATTGCATAATTAGATTTTTGGTAATTAGGGGAATATATCACTTTAATTACTAACTTGAATAACTACTCATTCTCATATGACTTGATAAATGGTTGAATTTCACAGTTTAAAGGACTATAGATAGTCTTTGCTAGAAGCTCTTGTCATTGAGAAAACATGAATTGCATCTCCCTAATGCTTTACCTGATTATTGAAATATTGAAATTATAAATTCTGAAGACATCACATCTACAACTTGGTCTGTTCTTTGTTGTTGCTCAACATAATGTGAATAAAAAGTAGTTGTCATATGTAGTAAGTATGCCTTACATATAGAACCTTCAGGTAGTGTTTTTATTTCTAATGGCTCTTTTAATTTTATTTTAAAATTGTATAACTTGACATTTTGAAGACATCTCTCTCAAATAATTATATCCATCGATATTGTACCGGACCTCCTATTATTAGTCTAAGAATTCAAGATAAAATATTCGCTCAAATTAGCATAATATCATTGCAATTTTTTTCTTCAAGTTGTCTCAATGCATCTACTTTCAATGAGTTGCATATAAATCTTTAAAAAAAATATATTGATTTTAATTAATGGATTAAATATTTGAATTGATAAAGTGTCGAATGTAGTCGGCATCAAGTATTGCAAAAAATATGACAGTTATATTTTTTCATGTAAAATATATTTTCTGCTCTAAGTCGAGCGGTTTAAGTTAGATTTGTACCTGCTAGGGAACTTCAAAGATTGCAACCATTCTCAAATTATTTATACGTGGCCATTCAAGTGCTCCATGGAAGCTATGAGCAAAAGATAGCCTTCATTTGATTAAGTCTTGTTCTAAATTATATTCAACCAAGCAAAACACATACAAAATATAAAAAAAACTCTTTAGACTTAATTAGGCATAATCCTATACTTTCTATTATTATTTTTGGGAATTCACATACATAGCACCAAATTTTATATATTTACTTATCTCACACTCAAACTTTGATTTTTACATCCAAAGCACCATACCTATGGAAATAGTATATGTCGGCACTATTTTTGGTGTGGGGTTTG
>NW_018231646.1:0-9734 GCF_001263595.1 Phalaenopsis equestris | reverse complement strand
GGGGAGGAGAATCTGTAAGGAATTATTATGGATTTAAGCTTATTATAGGAAACTATTTTCTGGCTTATCATTGCAGCAAAATGTTTCCTGATTTTACTCCGTTAATTTTTCTCTTTCAGGCTCACTGTCATGCCTTGTATAGCTCTGCCATTACTCTATTTGTTCTGGTGTAATTAAAAGACAGCGATGAACGAATCAATGAGGGACAGTTTCCAAATCAGAAGGCTTTATTGTATCAGTGTGATCATTGCGTGTAGATCCAGCTCCATTGCAGGAACATATATTATATTATTATTTAAGGAAGTGTTAATGAGGCCAAATAACAATTAAATTTTGGTTTGGTGTTAAAATCAAGTTAAATTTTGATTTGGTTGGCTCGGACGTTTTATGAAGATTTTGATTAGTTTAGCCGAATTTTTTAATTTTGAACTTCAATTGCATTCAGTTTAGCCAATTTGAGAAATGATCCATTCAAATCGATTGATTGCTCGCCCCTAATTTTAGTGATGAATCGATTGGTGAAAATTCTTTCACACATTCAACATGATAAAATTCTCAATTATCACTTCTCAATTGCTTCTGTCAAGACTTAACTTGTAGTGTTATTTACATGTTCACCAAAGATAGAAAAATTAATAATGACTTGAAGATAATGTTACGCCTTGGATCAGAAAGATGGTACATTCCAGCTAAATAATGGAGATGATGAAGTGATATAATCCTTATTTTGTACTCATAAAAAGAAATTTTATATAAAAAAAGTTATAAATATAACATTGAGGCCTGATACAAAATTCATGATGGTTGAGCAGTAGATTATGATATCAGCGTTGTACGAGAATTTAACACATATTCAGATGAAATAAAATTGTTAGTAAAAAACACCAAAACTTTTGTATTTGGAAAAATCGGAATGTGAAAAAACCAGGGAGTCTGGCTCAGTTGAAGAGATTCAACATAACTTGATGATTACAGTTATAACTTTTTGTTCCAAATTCAGGAAAATGTTACACAAACACTTGAGTTATAATGTCAGTGAGAGGCTGAACTTGTCGTAAGAAGTGCAAGATAACTGATAGTTATCGGTGACAGTCAGCGATGGTCGGCGACGGTCGATGACGAGTTGACGCAAAACTTTATCTCATTCTCTAAGCTGCATTCTTCTTCAGACTTTCAGTTCTCTCCCCCCAATTTATAGAGTTCCAATTGCAATTAATGAAGTATCATGAACCACTCTAATCGGATGACCAGGAGATATTCTCTTGATCATACGACGTTTGATGGACATTTTAATATTTTAAAGATGTCAGAAATGAGTGACCTTGGGCACGTTGAATTTGTCTTGTCGATACGCTTGATTTGACTATGGGCTCTCCAGATCGGACATGTATTTGATCTTTCAAATATGTCTGAAAAACTTCTAAAAGTGGCTTAATAGCTTGATCGGAGCTTGATTTGATTCGGATTGGGTCAATTTTGATATCATTGGGTTCGTTTTGTTGAGCCGGTCAGTTTGACTATAAGTTTGCTGAAATCAGAGTTATGAATAACACTTCATCGAAGTTTGAACATTTATCGCTTAACAAATTGTCTCAAGATTCGTATCATATCTCAAAATTCATGAATGTTAGAAGTTTATTAATGACGAATCAAATATCAACAGTAAGTGAGAAAGTAATATGTTATCTCTTCAATAAAATTCACGAAAACAATTCAACGAAGAAGTAAAAACAAATTTAATTAGAAACAAACAAGAAAAATAAATGCAAAAAGTAAAGCTATCAAAAACTCAGTAAAAATGTAAATAGAACTGTATGAACTTAGCAATATTGCTTGTGATCGTATTATTGAAAAATTAGCTCATTTGATGAATTATCAAGTGAATTATTAAAAGTAATTGCAAATTTTATCTTACTAATTTTGTAAATACTCTATAAAAAAAACACGGAGTGAGTTTTAATAATCTAACCCTAAATCTAACTAAATTTTATTAAAACATAAATAATAAGATACGAGGATGTAGGTATCTTTGTCGAACCTCGTAAATCTCTGTGTGCTCTTTTGGATTTGTGTCGATTCCTGTTTTTCTTCGCCCTAATTTCTCAGCAAGAAACCTGATTATAACATAACACTTTCCATAAAGTTCCATCATATTACTAGATTAAAATAGCCTATTATTTTATTAAAACAAAAAAAGAGATTTATGAGTATAGTCAAGTATTAGAAGATTAATGTGGGTCTAACAATTGGTAATCTTATACAATAACTAACAATGTTACCTTTAATAAAAATGATAACTTTATCATTTACTAAAAATTAATGACTTTTCTTAATTTATGATATTTGAACCATGCTCTATTAGAATCTAACTTGAATTTGCTAAACGAGTGTTGCATGTATAAAATTATCAACAATAAAGGAAGAATTTGACTTAGCTCAATAAGAATATTGGACACACACATAGTCATAAATGACTAGAAACAATATGTTTTTATATGAAAAACTCAATAAGAGAAAATCATAGGGTCTGGCTCGAGTAATCCAAAATACAATTGAAATGAAATAATTTTACTTTGTTCATTTATAAGTTCAGAAGATGGAATTATAATACTTATCATTCTATTATTGCAACCGAGCTAATTAATTAATTAATAATGTTAACTAAATTATGAAGATTAGAAAGTAATAATGATAATAATTAAGTAAAAATAACTTTTGCATAATAACTTGACAACAATAGCTTATAGATAAAAATCAGACACAAATAAATGATAATGGTGATTGATGGCATGTAGTGGTCCTCAAATTATATCCTTTTTTTTTTTTTTTTTTGAGTTTACCACTCTCTTTTCTCATCTTATGTGAAAAATGATTGCCCATTTATAATTTTTGAAGAAGGTATTTTGATAAATTCTTTATTAATACAAAATTTGGCCCCTTATTTTTATATTCCTAATTTAGCATTATATGAAAATATTTAAAAAAATTGAAGCACAAATTAATTGTTTAAAAAATATTATAAGGCATGACCACTCCCCAAACATCAATCGGAACCCCTCTGAGTCATGCTCCAAGCAAGGTTCACCATTTTAATCAAAGCAAAATTATTCAGAGCTTTAAAAATTTTTAAATTGCCTAAACTTAATTATTGATGCTTTATTGAGCTACAAAGCCAAAATCTAGCCTTATAAGCTGAAAAAAGATGGAATAAAAATGTTGGGGCTTACGATCGGCTAAATCGCTAAAATCTTTGGCAAATTCATATCTATGTGCATGTAGAGTGCATACAAGCATGTAGGGGCACTCATAGGCATATGTGCATATGCGCTCGTTGCTATGTGCTTAGGCAAATCATGGTCAATCTCAACCCTGTGTGCTCCTACGATGTTCCCGTGACATTCCAGTGACGCTTCACCGAGCTGAGATGAAGCTCTCCCTTAGGAAGAGAGTCTAACGAAGTATCGAGCTCCGACAAAGAACCTTCTCCCAGAATGAGGAAGCTTTTCTCAAGAAAGGAGCTCCAACACAGAGTATTCCTGTCAATGAATCACTAGAAATATCGGTGGTAACGGTCGTCCTAAGCCGCGACGCAGGTAGGGTATCCCAAACCCTTATTTTTCTGTAGCGCGCGTAAGATGACGCCATGGCTTCCTTTTGTCATGAGAGGTTCTAAATGGAAATATGGTGACGCCTAAACATCCCTTTAGGCACCAAACATGCCTCACATCCCAAATAACCCTTCTGATGGCAGGTTCTCTTAGGTAAGTTTAAATCGTTGCCAACCTTATCTCCTTGCCTCGAACAAGTGCTATGGAGTCTTGTGTGGGTTTCTTAAACTAATAAATGTTACGAACGAACCATAGACCCTCCCGAGTCACTCAGATGGACACCCTACACTTGTTACATCCAAAAATGATGCCAAGAGTTAGAAACTCACTCTCTGCTCTATAGCTTAGAAGATCTTTGAGTTATCAAGGCGTTCCAATACGAAATAACCATCATTTGATGGCCTATTCTATGGGTTTTTGAAAATATATGCGAAACTCTTTCTATCAAGAGTATTCATGGGTATCCCCCACTATGTATATAGCCAAAAGGAAACGTTCCTCTGCGAGACTCTTGACCCCTTAACAAAAATATTCTTTTTAGTTATTTGGTTACAAATAGTTTATATAGGGATTCTCTTTGTGAATGTTTTGTTTTGAGACACTTCAATCCGATCTTGTTCGAACGTATATTCTTGACACATCACACGAGGATTACATATATATAACTCTTTCGCTTGTTTTTTTAATTTGTTTTCCTATTTGTTGTCGTCTATTCTTTTTTCGATTACTCTCCTCTTTGAATCATTTATAGGATTCAGAAATGATATTTATTTGAATAAAGGAATTACATGACGACATATAAATAGACAAGCGAACGACTTCGAGTCTTCAAAAAGAACCAAGAAAACATATGTTGCATGTTACAATGAGAGATATCTTCACTCCTTCAATCCCACTGACCAGACATACTTTTATACGCTTACGTGGTTGTTTAATGCGTTTAAAATATTTGCGGCAGTCTCTAACTAAATGGGAGTATAAATCCTTTGTGGGGTGATTCAACCTTATAAATAAGGCATTCATTTCCTTCCACTTTATAAGATTCCTTGTTAGTTTTCAAAAAGAATCGAGAAAACATATGTTGCCTTTTCCGATGAGAAGTATCTTCACTTCTTCAATCTGACTAACCAAACATAATTGTATACGCCTACGCGGTTGCCTTATGAGTTTAGAATATTGAAGGCAGTCTCTACCTAAATGAGAGTATAAATCTTTGTGGGGTAATTCAACATTATAAATAAGGCATTCATTTCCTTCGATTTTATAAGCTTTCTTGTCATAACATTAGTGGGTGTAAGACTTATCTTTACCTTCTTTGGCTAAGCATTTTTATAAAGATTAGATTGTTCCTTCCTTTAGCTTTAGGGTTATTAGGGATCTCAGGCAATGTAACAAATGTGTTACTGATAATGAGACCTTGGTCGGGTTGGATCAAATAACTTCATGATCGAGTAAACTTATGGTCCTAATAGTTTGGGATGATGGATCTATAGATTTCTTAATAGACTATCTCTATAAATCTAGAATTTCCTTCCCTACTTGTTGACACCCACTTTTGGGCCCTTCATACTCCTTTTATCGAGTCATTGTAAACATTATGTGGCGATCCTCTTTTGTTTAGAGGCAAGTTATCAGTCAGGTTACAATGCTTCACCTCCGCCCAATGGACTAGTTGAGCCTTGACAACAGAAGGATTCTTATTTTGGAATTGCCCAAAATCAACTTAACATCCCATTTTCATAAGAGTATATAAAGCAAGCATGGCACATTTTACAAGTTTTTCTGGTTATCCCCCAAGATATAATTGACCACGATGATACACTGTCGTGGGAGTTCTCCTTAAACACAGAACAAAATTGATTTTATTTTATACTCTAGTTTGGATAAGAAAGTATTTTATAAGACTTTTCTCATATATTTATATGGCCTGAGGAAGGTCTTATTCATCTCAAACCGCTCCTCTCTTTGTTCGTGTTACGAGGACAATCTTATAGGATATTTTCATATCTATCATTATCATTTTTCTTATTTATGTTGCCCAATTTAATTTTCTTCTTTTTGGCACTATTTTTTCCCCCATTTTTAGTGAAGGCTAATAGGAATGGGCAAATAGCATTTACTTTTAAATATAATATTTTAGATAAACAATTTGAAAAATAAAATTAAAAAATGGATATTTATATACATACCACACATTCTAATGTACTTGTACATCTAACACCTAACTTTTTGTTTTTATTATTGTACCATCCCCATCTTTCATATCACTTTTAAAGTAATAGCTATTTTAACTTGAGAAAAAAATAAAATAGATATTTTCATGCGGTGGCACTTTTGTAAAAATTGAGATTTATATGTTGGATATGTAAATAAATAAGAGCCGCTTTGATATGCATGTAAATGCTCCTCAAAAACAGACTTGATAAATATGATTAAAAAGCCATAGATAAGATTTTGGATATGATTAAAAAAAAACATAGATAAGATTATTAATGATATGGTAAATAAAATATAAATAAATATAACAAAAATAAATTATTAAAATTAAATTTAAAAAAAAACAAATGAATAAAATTTTGAGGAGCTAACTGAAAATTTATTATGATTTTTAATATTAATTTTAATATTTAAAAAAAATATAATGTGGCATGCTGTCACGTATGTTACATGGCGATATATCTTGCCACATGACGGTAATTTTGTCAATTTAAAAAAAAAAATTATTTTAGTTTGTTGTTTTTAAGAAAAAAATTAACTTTTTATCTCTACTTATAAATTATACTAACTGAAATATTAATTTGTACTTAATTATGGTCCTAAATAAACTTCTAAGGTCTTGATTCCCATCAAAGAATGGTGGCTTCAGCCTTCAAGCTTGATAGCTATAAGAACTCTATCACCATCAACTTGAAGGATTGGCTCTTGTGGATGTCTTATTGGTCTTAATTGATTTTCAGGTTAGTGTTATAAGGCATAGAATCAAGTTCGATTATGACATGGGGTTAATCTACCTTTTATTGCTTCTGATCTTATGAAATTAGCCTCTGAAGTTGTTAAAATAGGTCCATGTTGGTGAAACACAATACAATGCTCAAAATTCACCTCTCTCTCACTCTCTCTCTCTCTCTCTTGTAAGCCACTGCAAGGGCAGTATCAAAAAATGAAAATTTTTATGTGCAGAGACAATAATATATGGCTATTAGGAGCCAACCAAAAACGTTATTGTTCAGTCACACTTGATACTAAAATAAAGAAGATAAGTCAATTTGAACAGTTTCAAAATCAAATGTATTAGTTATTTTTTATGCCTGCTGAATTTAGATTTGTCCTATGAGACATGCCAAAGAGATAGAGCGATAGGAATCAGAAAGGAGAGAGAGAGAGAGAGAGAGAGAGAGAGAGGGATAGAGAGCACAACAACTTATCCCTCTGGGGTAAAATGATGTATTATTGGGCTCTTGTGACCCATTTTATATATTGAATATGGAGGGTATAAGGAGAATGAGAGACAGCCTCCCGTACAAAATGAAGGGTCAAGAGAGAAGAGCCTAAAAGCTTTTAATACATGATCTTGTTCCCTTATTTGTAGAAGATAGAGGGACAAAAAAGGTAAAAGTACTTGTTTCACTCCTATTTTAGAGGGATTTGTACGAGGAATTCTTTTCTTTTTTGTATGTCAAGTCCTTCTAATCGGCGGGTCTTTTGGTTAATGAACTGAGTTGGTTTCAATTGACTTTCATTCGAGCACCGATCGATTGTTGAATGATAAGTCGATTGGTACTTAAGTGGGATGGACGGTCGGCTTTCATGTGATCAGTTAGCTTTCCTGATTATTGTTCTTTAATGATATTTGGTGGAGCTTTTGAGAGATTTTGAGTTGATATTGTTAGATCAATGGAGTTGCTAGACCGTTGTCTGATCATTTCCTCCAAAGTGATCAATGTGGTCTATTGGCTTGGGTAGCAATTCAGTCGGTTGAGCTTGCCTTTGGTTGGCTGGCAACATTTTGGCTTATTGGGTTGCCTCTCAGTTGGTCAGATTCATGATGCCTCTTATTTTTTCTCCAGAGGGATCCTCGTCATACCTTCTTTGGTCTTAGACCGTTAGATTATCTTGAGATTTGTGTTGACATATTTTTTGGTGTATAATACCAAATAAGCTTATACAATTTTGAAAATAAGCCAAGATAATAAGCCTAGTGGTGCTCTTAAGCCATGTATTAAGAAAGTTAGAGTAATGAAAATGTTTGGTTATTGTGAATCTATCCAAAGTCAAAGAACTAATTGATGTTCAAATCAAAATTAGAACATAAGGCTTTTAAAATTAAGCCAAGATAATTCATAGTCATGCTCAAAAGAAAATCGTTGAGGATGTTAGAGTAATAAAAATATTTAGCCATTTTGAATCGATCGCCCCAAAGTCAAAGAGTTAGTCATGTTCTATAAACTAAATTAAAATGTCTGGATTTTGAAATGGAACTAAGACAATAAGCATGGTCATGTTCCCAAGCCAAAAAATCATTAATACATGGTATGTATCTAAACTTCATAAATCAAAATATTATGAACCAGTCCATATTTGCATTAAAAAAGATAATTTTTGTTGTCTATAATAACCTTTAATCGAGATTAAAATGTTAACTAAAAATTTGCATATCGTATTCTCAGTTTTCTATCAATCTCAAGTGCAACTCAAATGATGAGTTAATAGATATGAACAAAATACAGATGCTATGCAGATGAGTTAAAATAATAATAAAAAAATTGATAAATCAAAACTAGAGATAACTAAATAGTGCTTCTATTAATATGATAATAAAATACAATAAGCATGCAAAGTGCACACATGCATGTAGAGGTAGTTTTGATCAAGCATAGGCTACTTTAATGAAATTTTTTATCAAGAAAATGTCAACACAACCTTTGCCCTCAAGCAAAAATGTGATACTTAGTAAGAAGTTGCTAATGCCATAAGTAGGATATGCACCCCATCAATCATAATGAGTATGAAGATTATTGAATTTGATCAGATTAGTATTTTTTTCATGTACTTGTCAGCACAAATGTGTTTCCATAAATCAATATCCTTAGATCTAAATTAAGCTTCCATATCTACTGAGATCAAAGTCTGCGTACAATTTCATTCTATAATTAAGCAAAATTTTCAACTTTGCTTCACTTGCTTAGTGAAGCCAATAAAAGACTTCACAAAAGAACAATTGTGCTGGCCCATGAATTCCAATTTCATCAAAACTAAAATAATCAGGCTATTTGATATAGAAAAACCTTTGTTTTGGCTTGTGTTGTAAGTTATAAGGTGATGAGAAGCAATTGAATACAAGATATTAACCTTAACAGATGATAGGTTGTTATTTGTAACATGAATTTACTCATTTTTATTCAATTATTCTGTTGAATTCAAAATTGTCCTGTAGACCGTGCCCAAAGTATAGAGTATTGGGAACGGGGGAAAGAGAAGGAAAGAGGGAGAGAAAGAGAGAGAGGAGGAGGAGGAGGAGGAGAGGACTGGCCCCATCGGGGCAGATGAGATGTTCCTGGGATTCTTAAACCTAATTTATTTCACTTAATAGTTAGGTACAAGAGAGGAACCAAAATACCACTTTACATGAAAGGGCCCTTCTATTTATAGATGATAGAATGATCAAAAGTAAATAACAACATTGCCCTTGCTTTAAAGGGGTCAGTGCAAGATTTTTTGGGTACCTATTATTCTTATATGGACTGTTGCATTGCCTTGAGATCCGTGCAATATTTTTAAGTGAAATGTTAAGTTTTTCAATTTTCTTACTCCTTGATAGCAACAACTGCGAGAAGAACAAGAGAATTTATAAAAAAAAACAAAAAATGAGCACATAAATCACTATTAATACTCCCTATTAAGTTTGTTTAGGTTAAGCATGAAAATGATCGTCGTAGTACCCTCGCGGAGTTTGTGGTTGTCAGGCGGCGAATAATCTTAAGGGCTAAAGTCGATCGAGGTATACCCCTGCCGAAGCTTGCGCTGTCGGGTGGTGAGTCATCTTAAGGGTCGAAGATGATCACCGTATACCCCTCACGGTTGTCGGGTGGCAAATCGTCATAAAGGCTAAAGACAATCGTCATATGA
>NW_018231645.1:5105-5617 GCF_001263595.1 Phalaenopsis equestris | reverse complement strand
TGTTGCATGGGACCCTTGGTGTGGTACTTAGTGCCACTGTACCAGATGTTGTGTCAGGTATTACTATGATCCTGTTGGAGTGACTTTTGCCCACATTTGATGTGTCTACTCTTTCCATGAGCTATAAGGAAAATGTTGTGGCTTCCTCTTCATTGAGCTAGATGGATTTGTCCTATGTTGATAAAGGGAGATCTGAGGCACACCACCACTGTTGATTCTCACTTTGTTTAAGGACAGAGGTTGATCACTCTACTTCGGCGAACACTTAGTGGTTTAGGCATATACTTGCCACCACGCCTCTTTATATTCCGACACTGCTTGTAAAATGACTTTCTACATTTGATGTTGAGGGGCTTACTTGCCTTTGCTTTGAATAGTGCTTTATCCTACCTCTTTTCACCTATTATGCAAGGCTAGTATGGATGTTATATACTCCAATTGGGGGGCACCCCAAAATCTCTTGTTGATGACATGTTGTATTGACTAGACCACTCTTTTAGTCTTGATCGATC
>NW_018231645.1:4165-4793 GCF_001263595.1 Phalaenopsis equestris | reverse complement strand
TTGGTTGATTTTTATCACCTTATTGATAGTCATGTTGAACTGATCAGAGCATTCTATCTCTACAATCATTCCATAACTCGTCGGGGTACCTCGATATCCGACATTGCCGGTTCGACCTTTCTACTTATCTGACCTTTCTACTTATCTCTACAATCAGACCTTTCACTTGATGCTCCGACTCCAATTTTTGGAGGTCATTGAGATGGTTCCAAAAAGGAATCATGCCCCTTAGTTGATCTTGTCTTGGGTTCTCCTTTAATAATTCTTGAGGTTGAATCTAGGATAAATCCTGAGGATAAACTTGGACCAGACCATGTAGGCACCTTCTTAGGATTTGCAAATCCTCATGGTTTGGTAGATTCGAACTAAGTCACGATGACTGAATCCCTTCTTTTAATGAACTTTCACCTAAGTCTTGAGAGCACCTCAGAATGACTAGATGGGTGTCATTGAGATGTTAGTAGTTTCAGAGACTATTTAGATCTCTTACTTTTCCATTCAGCTAGACCGATGGAAGCTTAACAAGTAATGGATCATGAAATTCTAAGAATCTTCTTTGGGAGAATTTTGAGTCAAAATAAGCTACTTTATTACAAAAGAAGCTCTACCAGATATAGTAATTCTCAGG
>NW_018231645.1:0-1745 GCF_001263595.1 Phalaenopsis equestris | reverse complement strand
TTTAGAGTATCTGAGCTTAGTTTCATGACTAGGCATTCCCTGGTTAGCAAATGATGCCTAGCTAACCTTTTGCAATATAGCGATTGATGGAAGTTAATTTCGATTAATATTTGCCTTATGCAGGAAAGTCATGCCATTTCCTAGCATTCTGTTTTGATTACATTTTCTACATAGGGTCCGAACCCAGCACCTTTATATGAATATGCTCATTCCGCTCACTTCAGATGAGGGTGATGTATTCCCTCTCACGGGATATGTTTTTTTTTTTCCTTATGGATAAACATCATTTGGTTGGTAACTCTATTTTGTCCAACCCTTCTCAGGTGTCTCGATTGTCCAAGGTCAAGTTCGATTGATATCTCTTTGTGCGGGAAGCTATGTTCCATTCCTCGCCACCTCTATTCAGTTGAGCACCCCATGTGGGTCCAAACTAGAGTTTCCCACTCACTTCAAATGAGTGTGGTGTTTTCCCCTTTGAGGGATGTTTTTTTTTTTTGGTTAGCCTAAAGGCAACATACCCTTGTGCCAACTATTCTTAGATACTGCAACAATTTCCCAATGGAATTCATTCTATTAAATCTCTGATAGCAGTATCATATATAGGGTTGGTATGTTTTATTCATCCACCTTCTTTGATAATCTTGAACCGGTCAATTTTCATTGCCTTGTCAGAGCGACATGTCGTATCGGTTCCAGAATTTGTCTGTTATCTGTCTGATCCATGTCCTTCGTCAGAGCCACTTTTGATGCCTGACGTTTTCTCGGATATTTTCCCCTACGAGAATTGCCTTAGTAAGTTCTTGTTGGAAATATTCGTTGAGCTCTCCCCTGCTATAGCTATTTAGCTAAGTTTGAGGGACCTTTTAGCGATACTTACTTCGCTAATGCTTTCTTAAAGCACCCTACATTTGGACTTGTAAGTCCACCTCAATGATTGTTGGTTGATTTGGTTGGTTTGGTCCACCCCACCGATTGACATGTTGTACTAGTAGCTCAGTTGGTCCATGTCCCCAACGGGATATTTGATGTCTCCCCAGCAGAACTACTTTGCTAAATGGGAGAGTTGCCCAACGAGATTTGTCTCACTAGCTCACTTTGACCGCCCTTGAGGTTTAGACCGTACTAGGTTATGTAACCTTGTTGATATTCTCGATTGATCTGGCTGGTTATGTCCGCCATGTCGAGTACCATGTTGTATTAGTCTCATGTCTGATCCATGGATTCTTAGCAAAAGTTGCTTCACTAGTACTGATGTAGAAGCACTCTGTGGTTAGACCTTTCTGATATCTAACCTCATTTGATGGTTCTGACTGCTTTGGTCGAATGGCATGTTGTATCGGTTTTACCACCAATCCATATTCAGTCAGATTACTTGGATGTCCGACTATACTTTGAGCGTGATACCTCAGAATGTTATGTCGTATGATTTTTCATTTGATATTTTGCCAGGATACATACCTCCTGCGTTATTTCATATGCTCGGGAAGGATATATACTTCTTGCCTTATTTGATACTTGGTCAGGATACATACCTCCTAGACTATTTCGATCGGGGTATATACCTCTGTGATCATTTGATGTTCCGATCAATGGAACTATTGCCTTCACTTGGCCGACCCTTGATGATAAGACCTCATTTTGAGGCACGTCGGGTTTTGTAGCCGTTTGGCTTTGAATCCTTTCAAATCATATGCCTGTTTCGGCCGGTTTCTTTATGAGAGCATCTTGGGCTTTATATAGCTATA
>NW_018231644.1:0-874 GCF_001263595.1 Phalaenopsis equestris | reverse complement strand
TTAAAAGAAGAAAAAGAGAAGAAAATAAATGCAAGGCATTCGAAATCAAGGTGAGTACTCTATTATGCTATATATATATTTTTTTAGACCAAATGTATTTACTGTTACTGTTATTAATTATATTTATATCATTGCATACTCATAATTTATAATTCTATTAAATTTTTTATCATATTATAGGAATGACATGTGTCGAGTATTGTTTAAATTTCATAGATATTGAATGTTATATAAATATATTGACTGTTATACTTACAATAATAAAATGATCATTATTATATATTGATTTTAATGATCTTTATAATAAATTGGATACTAAGGAGGGTGAAAAATATATGTATAAACTGAACAATAAAAGAAAAGTAAAGATTTAACTCAAGTAAAGTGTATTAAAGATGAAAATCAAAAAATAATTTTCTTAGAAAAAGATATTCAACATAGGTGAGTGAATTATTTGGATAAACTTTTTAATGAAGTTTCTGAAAATACGATAAACCTTAGTGATCTTAATATCATGAATAATAATAATAAATCTCGTTTTTACCGTCGCATTAGTAAAAAAGATGTTGAGGAGGCTTTAAAGAAAACCAAGGGTGGAAATTCTATAGGACCTGATGATATCCCAATTGAACTGTGAAAATATTTAAGAGATTTGGGAGTTTCTTGGCTTACTAAACTCTTTAATATTATTTTAAAAACTAAAAAGATGCCTGAGGAGTGGAGGAAGAATATTTTGATCCCCATTTTTAAGAATAAAGGAGATGCACAATAGTGTGCAAATTATAGAGGAATTAAGTTGATGTGTTATGGGAGAGGGTAATTGAACATAGGTTTAGACACATTACAAAAATTTCTCATAATTAATTTGGATTTA
>NW_018231643.1:0-341 GCF_001263595.1 Phalaenopsis equestris | reverse complement strand
AGGAGAAAGTGTGGTTCAGCTACAAAGCTGAAAATACTTCTAACAAAAGTACTTATACCTTGTCTAGACCGAGGAGCTTTCTATCGACTTAAGTGCACTAGATAACCATCTAAGTAGAAAACTAACCAGTCAGGTTAGAGAAGCATGAGGCTCCTCATCGGAACATGAAAGATGCAATTATCTAGAGTAGCCCTTAGATATTATGGAGAGCCTATTAAAATGGATTGGGTGATATTCATGCTATGTAACCCATTTTAAAATCAGTCTAAAGATCATGCAGGAAAGTAAAAGTAGGTTTTGAAAGTCCTGAATCTTTTAATCATAAATTGTAATTAGTCTTG
>NW_018231642.1:0-333 GCF_001263595.1 Phalaenopsis equestris | reverse complement strand
CTCATAATTCATAAATAAAATTAAAGTCATACAAAATGCAACAGTAAATAACTTATCACTAAATTCTCCCCAAGAACACCTCTCAAAGTTCCTCTGATTTTCTTCCTTTCTTTACAGCACACAGAATTCTTCTTCGAAGTAGCAAGGAGGAAGAAATCTCTCACTTTACTCTTACAATTTCTCGAAGAAATCCTCACAATTGTTACACACTAATAGAACCTCTCTAACCTCTAGGGTCTTTCTAACATCCATGACCTTCCAGGCTCTCCAGGACTTCTTAATTTTAGACCAAAATGTGTTTTTAAAGTTGTGGATGAGCTTTCCCAAGAGTTG
>NW_018231641.1:0-413 GCF_001263595.1 Phalaenopsis equestris | reverse complement strand
GCCAAAAACCGCGCATTCAAACTCTAGAAACCGTTTTCCCACCAGCCTCGCCGTCGACGGCGTTGAGGGCCCCGTCGGCAAGCCTTTAGAATATAATTGCTTGGTCCTCAGGAAAAAACCACCATCAGCTGCATTGATGGCACTGTCGGCGGCGTTGATGGCGTCGTCGGCAGTGTTGAAGGCGCCGTCGGCTGTCGGCGGCGTTGAGGGCGCCGTCGGCTCCCAAGAAAAAAATTACACAGTTTTGCTCTGGTCCAAATGCGTTCTAATTTTTCTCTAGATATATAACTTTATGATGATTCAAGGGTAAATAAGAGTGGTAGAGTGTAACACTACCACTAACTGACGATAATTTCAAATAAAATTACTATAATCGCTATGAAAATAAAGATAACTATGGGTTGCCTCCCATA
>NW_018231640.1:3637-4603 GCF_001263595.1 Phalaenopsis equestris | reverse complement strand
TGTAAGAGTTCAATTTTACTGTAGTTGATAGAAAATAAAATGATAATCAATAGTTGATCATTTTTCTAGACTAGAAAAAAAAAATTAACTAATTTTGCAAATAAAATTTTAGAAAATTTCTCCGATGAACAATTATATAGTATTAATGAAATGAATATACCGTGGTATGTTGAAATAGTAAATTATATTGTAAGTGATATTCTACCACCAGATATTAAAAATTAATAATCAAGGAAATTTATACATGATTCAAGATTCTATTTTTTGGATGACACATATTTATATAAACAATATAAAGATCTAATTATTAGAAGGTGTGTGCCTTACGAAGAAACTCAACAAATAATTGAAAGATGTCATGATTCTGAATTTGGAGGACATTTTGGAACAAATAGAACTGCATATAAAATTTTGCAAGCTGGATTTTATTGGCCTACTCTTTTTAGAGATGTTAATGAATATATTAAAATATGCGATAGATGTCAGCGAGTAGGAAATATTTCTAAGAGAAATGAAATGCCTCTAAATTACACATTGGAAGTTGAAATTTTTGATGTGTGGGGATTAGATTTTATGGGACAATTTATGCATTCATTTGGAAACTTATATATATTACTTGTTGTTGATTATATATCTAAGTGGATTGAAACTATAGTTGTGCCTATATGTGACACTCGAAGTGTTTCTAAATTTTTAATTAAAAATATTTTTACAAGATATAGAATTCTGAGAGTAATCAGTACTGATGGAGGATCTCATTTCAGGAATAAGAGAATCGAAAAATTAATCAAGAAATATGATATAATGCATAGATTCTCTACTCCTTATCATCCTCAAACTAGTGGTCTAGCAGAAATATCGAATCGTGAAATTAAACGCATTTTAGAAAAAGTTGTAAATCCTTAAAAATTGGATTAGTCTGCTAGACTAGATACTACATTATGGGCATACATAACTGCTTATAAA
>NW_018231640.1:1822-3627 GCF_001263595.1 Phalaenopsis equestris | reverse complement strand
CGTGAAAAAAAATGAATTTTAGAAAAAGCTGTAAATCCTTATAAATTGGATTGGTCTGCTATATTAGATACTGCATTATAGGCATACAAAACTACTTATAAGACTCCCATAGGAATGTCGCCATACAAATTTATTTTTGGAAAAAACATGCCACTTACTAGTAGAATTGGAGCATAAAGCATTTTGGGCTATTAAAGAATTTAATTTTAATCTAAAAAATGCTGGTGAGAAAAGATTATTGCAACTCAATGAACTTGATGAAATTAGAAACGAAGCATATGACAATGCAAAAATCTATAAAGAAAAAATGAAATGTGGCATGATCGAAAGATTACTAAGAAGAAGTTTGAACCTGAGCAAGAAGTTCTATTATATAATACAAGATTGAGATTATTTCCAAGAAAATTGAAATCCAAATGGTTAGGACCATTTAAAGTAATTAAAGTTTATCATTATGAAAATATTGTTATTAAGATCCTAAAACTAGAAAGATATTTAAAGTTAATGGACATCAATTAAAACATTATTATGAAGGACACATGTCACAATTTAAAGAAGTTTTAATGTTAAGTCAACCCAACTAAACAAATGGTATGTCGGGTTGACGATGATAGACCAAGCACTTTATGGGAGGCAACCCGTATATAAATCTATCTATCTATATATTACTGTTTTTTTTCATAAGTGTATTTATATCTTAAATGATAATATTTTTGAGTCCTATACAATTATATATATCATAAATTAAGAAAAATATTGGTATTGGAGGAAAATTTGGAATCAAATTGAACAAAAAATGTTATAGACGCAAATTTGGCCTCTGGTGCCAACGGCGCCAGAATGGGCGCTGACGACACCCGCCTAAAGGACCTTGGCACCGACAGCGCCATCAGGAGCACTGACGGTGTCCCGAGCATTTTCCACGCGCTAAATGGTTTTGGCAGACTTTGGCAAGATTTTGCTCCTTAGTAACTGCCGGGAGGTGTTTTTAAAGTTTTAAGAACTGCCCTAGATGTCCAAAAACTTCTAATTTCGAATTCCATGACTTCCAATTCCAGAAATACTTTAAGTTATGGAGTTTTCAATAGAAGAAAGTTTATTAGTTTTGAAGCGCAGAAATTATACTGCAAAATCATCACAAAGAAGAGACTTATCAAGGAGAGAGGCTTTGTCAACCATGAATTGAGTCATCCAAGTTCATAGATCGAGAAAATCATTGTACAAATGCATTGGGAAGTTATGTGCTACACAACCGTTGTAATTGTAGTGCCAGTAGTCAAGGAGTTTTATGCTAACTTACATGGAATTACCCAAGGAGTTGTCTTCGTTTGAGGTAAGGCTGTATCATTTACTCAGGTTCGAATTAATGATTTGTATATGATAGAAAATGTTCCAATCTGTCGTTATATAAATTTTATCCCAATGAGAGATATGATGGAAGAAGTATATAATTTTCTAACAGATGAACATGATAATTTGGAAATCAGAGATGAGGAAAAACCCATTGATGTTGGGGTCAGTTATTTTTAAATTTATTATGGGTATTATTATGAATGGGTCAATATATGGACTAGGGCATCCTTATACAATTTTCATACTTTGCAGTCAATCTCAAGTTCCATATGAAAGTTGGGGAAATGTTTTATTACCTTGAGAGCCCATGATTCCTATTGATGGAAATTATATAAGAAATGGAAATGAAGCATTAGATGTTATTTTGGATCATTCATCATACGCTTCAACACCATTGTTGACCTCACTTTTGGTTGAGGTTTAGTTTTCCCTCTTTAGTAGCCTATGGTCTA
>NW_018231640.1:0-1812 GCF_001263595.1 Phalaenopsis equestris | reverse complement strand
GGAACAGTTGAAGCAGGATTGGTACAAATGTTTAAGAAAAAATGGATGGATCAATGAAAATTCGACTGATCAATTCCCGTACCAACCCTTCTACAATTTATATGTCCATTACTAGTCTATGGGAGATATTAGAGGAGGAGCAAGAATTGAAGCTGAGGTTGAATAATTGAAGAAGTTGGACTCTCTACTAATTTAAAATACTTATGTTTTAATGTAATTGTGTGAATTTGATTTACTTTACTTTGCTTTAGAACTTTGATTATGTGTATAGTTTTGTGTCATTGTTCTAGTGTTGTGGCTTGATTTTGACGCTGAATTATAATTTAGTTTGCTTTCAGGATGTGGAAAAGTGTTTAGAAAAATGTATTAGTAAAAAGTGTATTTTCATATATAAAAGTTAGTTTGTTGTTGTTTGTGAAAATATTTGCTTGTGAATTATGTTAAAAAAATATATAAAAGCTAGTTTGTTGTTGTTTGTGAAAATGTTTACTTGTGAATTATGTTAAAAAAGTTAGTGTTCAAAATAACTAAATAAACTTTGGAGTAAATTGAGAGAAAATTGAATTTGAGAAAACAATCCAAATATGAGTTTTTGGCCACTTGCGCCGGCATGGGTGCCGACAATGCCCTCGACTCAAACTAACCTAATCACCCTCAATCCAACCCAATCACCCTTAAAATTCACGATTTGCACAGTAAAACACCATTTTTAACCTTTGAGTCACCTTTAACCTCTGTTTTTGTACCTAGACACCTATGGCTTGATATTGCTCTGATTTGAGGCAATTTTAAGGAAAACAAATTTTGGATTTCATCTTATCTAGGTAAGAGCTACACTTTGAACTAAAGATTTTTTATTTTCACCAGGGATTTATCTTACATTGCTGAGATTCGAAATTTTGAGATTTTTTTGGAAGATTTTGAGAAGATCCTTTGGTGAAAAATGCTTACTTAGTAGATTTAAGTTTAAAAAGTTCCACTGATTTTCAAATTTTTTGGGAATTTATTTTGATTTTATCATATTTTCTTAGATTTATCATGGCACCTAGAATGAGCAGAGGAGAGAAAAAGGAAGACTTTGATGATCAAAGGTTTGTCAACTACAAGGCCAACATTTTCTTGAATAGTTTACTTACAACTAAAAAAGTGATTCCGGATCGAGGATTTAAAAATCTGGGAGAAGTCGAGAGATTAATCAATACTCGACAGTGGAAAATTTTTTGCTACTTTAGTATCAGGCGATTATTGCTGTAGTGATGGAGTTCTCTGCCAATTTCAAGGAGACTTCTGAAGACTATGTGTTTGTTCAAGGGAAAATGGTGGAGTTTAATCCAAGGAAAATTAATCAATTTTATCAGTTAGAAGATGTGCATAGCTACCGGTACAAATCATTTTCTGTAACGAATAAGGCCTTGGATGAGGTTATTTTTTTTCTTTCTGATGGAAGAGGAACCTGGAAGATGAAGAATGGAGTTAAGATAAACTTTCCTGTTTCTATGTTAAGTGTAGTATCTAAGGCCTGACACTATTTATTTCTGGAAGAATGATACCGACAAGCCATCATAGTGAGGTAATACGGGATAGAGCCATCTTGAACTTTTGTACGCAGTAGGTGATGAGGATAAATGTAGGTTCTATTATTTATAAGAATATTCGATATATAAGAATATTCGATATATTGCGTTGGGAGAGACCACTGGTTGTTTAGCTCACCCTGCACTGATCTTCACACTATGTGAACAGGCATGAGTTGATTATAGAGCAGATGAGGAAAGGGTTGAACCTCTAAGACCTATTGGGCCTGCTAATATA
>NW_018231639.1:0-214 GCF_001263595.1 Phalaenopsis equestris | reverse complement strand
GCTGACCTTTTCACTGCTAATGAAAACTTACTTAATGTTATTCATCTGCAGGAACAACTCCTCCATCAGAAAGCTGCACAAACTCATTTTTCTGAGCAGACAGAAACTCCAAATATTACCATGCCATAATTAATTATATAAGGAAATGCAATGAAATACATCAAATCAAAAACTCTCACGGAGTTTGGCTAAATACTGCAAGTGATATTTCTGC
>NW_018231638.1:0-5282 GCF_001263595.1 Phalaenopsis equestris | reverse complement strand
TTTTGTTTTATTACAGTAATGAATATATTTGATTCCATTCCCGTGGATGTTGGTCTGCATGACCAAACCAAGTTAAATCATTTCTCTTTATTGGTTTATTTAATTTGTTTTATTTAGTCACTGTAAATCAAAATTTATACTTGTATTGATGGATATCTTAATTTCTTATACTTTGTAAATGTTCTCATTCAATGTATATCACTGTTGTACTAATAAAACGAGTCATTTACAAATAAAGATTTTGTTACACCTGAAATGTTATTTCCTCTTTTGTTGCACTCAGAAGAAGATGAGCTCACGGATTTCCGGGACATCCCGACGAACACTCTGTCACTATGGCCTCGAACCCTCACTTCTAATGTCACGCCGAGCAATGCAGATTCTTCCGTTGAGCAGACGGTTCGATTGATTCCCAAGATGATGTTGATCGAGAATGGAGAACATCTTTTGAGCAAAGTCTGGCACGGGAGCTACATCGTGTTAATGTTAAGAATAATATAATTATCTTACTAATTGTCATTGTAATAGTTTTAGAGGTTTTTTTTGCTCTCCTGATGCTATCGGTTATTTAAGATGTTTTTTGCTCTCCTGATGCTATCGGTTATTTGAGATGTGTTTATGTAATTTTGCATTGTTATCGTTGAAGTTTGGGATTAACGGTAGTCATGTATCCCCTGAAATCTTTTGTTATGTAAACGATGAATTTTTGTTGTGATATATAGCAGAAATGGGTACTACAACTCGCAGTTTATTTTTTTTAGCAACATTTATGTTTACATATCAATGACATAAATGAAAAATTAATGTATTTGTGTTTGAGCATCAAAGATTGATATTCATAACTTTTAACATTTATATGTTATAAAAGTTATGAATGATCTTGAGAAAAAAAATTAGGCACACATCCCTTTAATTGGCTTTCTTTAATTACCATCGATATTTGATAAAAAATAGTTAAATTGACTAGTTTATTTATAATATGTTAAATCCTATGTGGAAATATTTAAAACAATCGTGTCATCGAATATAACAGCATTCCTATAACAAGTCTTTTATTTCATATGCTCATATATCTAACAAGTTAATATTTTAAAATATATTAAACAATCCTATAAATTAATTAAATAACAATTAATAACTAATTACCCAATAATTAGATTTATTACATAATTAACACGTTGAAGTTTTACTAATTTATTACATAATAAATTTTGCTTTTGGAGTTTCAAAAATTTCACTGTTACAGTCATCTTTTAAACAGTTTTACTAAAGAATAACAAAATTATCATTTTTCCAGAAACTGCTGCTCTGCAGTTATTTTTACACAGCTGTACTAAGCAGACAGTCAGCTTCCCCGCAGCAACTTTCTGGGGCAGCGCAGCTGTAGCTGAAAAGCTGAAAACCTGCAGCTGTGTCAAACAGACCCTTAATGTTCAAATTGTAGAAAATTTATATCACTATTATCTATTTATAAATTCTAAAAATAGGTATTTTGACCCTAATCCAAAATTCTACCAAAACATTTTTAATTTTTATAACAATGGATACAGTAGACACACACATGCCTAAAAAAAAGTAATCAAGAAATTCCACCTTACATGGGATTCGATTGACCTAACTAAACTATCACTTTGTTGAAAGGCAAGTCAATAACCAACATAGTGGTCAATTAGTGATGGATGAGGGATGTAAGTATAGAAGACTTTGATTATCAAATGGATTACAACATTCTAAAATTTTCAATATCATAAATCTAGTAATGTTGATGGATCAAAATTTCAATGGATGAATTTTTTGGAATAATAACTATAAGCCTTAAGGCACTAAATAAGGCCAGATAGGCGATATAAAATTGAAGAAAAATATAGTGCAATCTTTATAGTGATCGTCACATTAAACATCAACCATTTGATAATCCGATTAGGAGAGTAGGTGTTTTAGATTCGACTTATGTTAAGAAAAGCAGAGGTAGACGTAGGAAGACTTGGGCTTATTGCATAAAACATGATATTAATTTATTAGAACTAAATAAAAATATGACACTAAATATGACGCAATGAAGAAAAAGATTCACGTAGCTGACCCCACGTAGTGGGATTAACGTTTTGTTATTGTTGTAATCTTTGTAGTGTTTTACTTATCTTTTTGGAGAGAAATGAAAGTCATAAAACACATTTCAATCAAAGTTTAATAAGTTTTATAATAATTTTAAAAGACTAAATTGATGAGTCCATTCAAAATGGCAATAATATGCCACCATTTCAAGGTAAATATTTGTCTCCCAAGATCAATTCAAAATTGTAATTACATATTGAATCAATAATCTATGTAGATCACAAAATTTAATGGATTGAGACGCAACTTTGCTTCTGGAGTCCGAATGCAACATTCTTTCGTGAAAGGGATCTTTTAGGCTTTTCCCATGTGTAACTTCGGTTTTCAATGAATAAAATGGGTCGTAGAGTCCCGGGAGAGCCTCATTTCCCCCTAGCCGAGGGAAGTCTTCCGATTACTCCTCTCTCTCTCTCTCTCCCTCCTTTGGATTTCTCCTCTTGGTCCGACGCTCTATTCCTTAGGCACGATCTACCGGATAGATTTAGATTCAATATCATTTAAGTTACTGTGAGCGTGGATCGTGTTATCATTAGGAAGACGAGCAACACCGAGAAGAGACCCCTCCAAAAAAAATATGGGGAACTTGCACACAACCTCTGACTCTCCACTACATTTTTTCCTCCCAACCAAGGTACACCCCCCCCCCCCCCCCCCCAAAAATATTTTCTTTACAGACTCCGGACGTAGTCTTGCGTGCTGACTCCAGTAATATGCCGCCACGTGTGCTACATCGCGGAGTTTATTGGGAAGTTATTAAAGGGTTATTGTGGGGGTTAATGAAGGGGATTATTGAACTAGAACCACAGAGATTATTAGTAGGTTATTATAGGAAGTTCTTGAAGTGGAACCGTGGAGGTTATTGGGGGGTTATCTGGGGTTATTGAGAGTTTATTGCAGGGGTAATTGGAGCGAAACCACAGAGGTTATTATGGGGTTATAGGGGGATTATTGAAGGGTTATTGCAGTGCCGAGATAGAGAAGCTGGTCGGAGACGGGGAAGCCTTTAGCAGATTCGTAGAGAACAAGTTCCAGGAGTTCGATCGAGATCAAGACAGTAAGCTTTTGACGCCAGAGCTCCAGTCCATTGCCACCGACATCGGCTTTACCTTCCGCCTGCCTACCGTTAGTTGTCCTCTAAGCCTGATCACATCTACACCGAGGTTTGAGTGAATTCGTGAGCGGAAAGCAAAGAAAATGAGGAGTTTTGAGTTCGATATAGTGCTATAGCACATTCGGTTGGGTGTTACATGGAGGCTTAAGAGGGATCCAATCATACTAATGATTGATGGCAAGGATCTGAGAAAATTTGTGGGGAACTCCAAATATGAAACAGAGATCGTGACCTTTTTTCTGGGTTTGAATCATCTGAGGGTAGTTTGCGCAAGTGTTTGACCGCGGGTTTTAGAAAGATCTGGATGGAGAACGACGTCCTGTCTCTGCAATCATCATTATGATAAACTTGAAAGGGTTGATTAGCAAAAGGGCTTCTTGGAGTACTTCAAAAAGGCACCCACCGACTGGCAATCGATCTCCAGCCGGCTACTTGCCTCCGGCTGAGCGTTTCAAAACAGGGAAGAAATAAGCCACCCGAGAAAAAGTTCTTTAGAGACATTCCTAGCGAGAAGAGCAAAGGTAACTTGTGCGAAAACATACTCTCCCCTCTCTTAGACATCTTCAGAGACACTTTGTAGGAGAATATTGCGTCCGTTGTATCTCCGCCTCCGGATCCAAGAACCTTCCACGCGCAGATCTCCACCGTCGACCTCGCCAGGTTACCAAAGCCCGAGTTGCAGTTTATATGGCTCGCCCATTTTCAGTCGGCTGGTCGCTTCCGCCGCCGAACCCATCTCTCCAGCCCCCGTGTGCTGTCGGTCGGCTAACTCCGAAGGTCGGCTATCTCTGCCGCACCCTGTATACTCGATTGATATGTATGAGAATGTGTGCAAATGGGCGGACAACAATAAAACAAAAATCGACGTTCAAACCTTCCGCAACTCCCTCGTGGCGAACATCCTCTCCCCTTCGATTCCCATGAAACCATAAACACCACCTGAGAAAAAAATTTTCCATCAAAACTCAACTCAAATAACAGTTTTGGATCAACTTAAGTGAACTTGAAATCATTTGGCTCCCAAAAAAAATGCTAAGAAACTGGTACTTGTACGAAATCCTGAAATATGCGAGGTGTCTTTATTTGGCTTTATTAAATTTGGGGATGTTTTATGCTGCAGTAATGTTCAATTGAGACTTGTTTTGTGTTGTTGTCTGTGGGTTTTCTCTGGCTTGTTTTACATATACGGAACACACATCCTTGAAAAATTGTTGTATTTGTCCAACCTCTGACTTGTTTTGTCCTGCAGTAATCCTCTCCCCTTCGATTCCTGTATTCAAAAAAATTTGGCACTTTAGGATGGCTTAAATAATTACAACAACCATTGTGTCATTTATTTTTTTGATGATGGAATTGGGGGAATCCATTTAGGACCTTATTGAAAGTTGTTGAAATCATTGCCTAGTCGATTGAATGTTGCAGTAATGTTCAAATAAATTTTGTTAGTTACACAATATGTTTCCCCCTCTCCTTTCTCCCACATTCCGCCTGCAAGACTGTACTGTTAACCTAAATTATCAGACATAATTTTTTTAAATTTGAATACTAATGTACTGTTAAGCTTAATTATGAACGAAGCTGAATTTTTTGTAAAATGCTGAATTTGCGATTTCTTTTATGGAATCATGAGTATCATAGAGGCAGGTGATGCTTATATTGGAGTTTATATTAGCAGCTTTGAGCGTATTTTATAATTAATGTGGATATGTTGTTTTATGTTGGTTAATAGCTTCACCTCTTATATGGTGGATAACGGTGAAGCAATTTGGACGACCACGTAAATTTGTTGTCATCAATCGTTGGGTCTACACTTGGGTAAGTTTATTTATTATATTTTCTTATTTTTTGGATCTATTTTATTTTTAATAACTGCAGAACAATGAGTTCCAGACATTCGGGGAAGTCTGAGAAAGTGATGTGTCGTTGCGGACTACCGTCCTTGCTATTCACGTCACGCCACACACATAGCTTCGGGAGGCAATTTTACAGGTGTCGCGGTGGGGACAAGGACCTGAAGACTTTAAATTCTTCAGGTGGACCGACAATGCAACTGTTT
>NW_018231637.1:0-5432 GCF_001263595.1 Phalaenopsis equestris | reverse complement strand
ACTCCTCGAACTCTCTCTTAATTTTTGGCCAAAATTTTTCTTTTAAAGATTTAGAAGAGTTCTCCCAAGAGTTGCCTAAGCATCCCTCCAAAAAATCGTCCACATTCAATGCACCTTTTGAAATAATAGCTGATCTCGCCGTTGGCAGCCTCGAGGGCGCCGTCAGCTGGCCTTCTAAATTATTTGTCTGGAGTCTCGGGAAAATCTCGTCGGCAGCGCATCGTCGATGCCCTAGTTCAATTCTTCACATTTTTGTCATTTTCACTCCAAATTCGTTCCTTTTTGCATTTTTTTTGCTCCAATGACCATTATTCATTATACCTGCAACAAAACATCAAAAATACATTTCTTTAATGTGCAATATCATCAAAAATAGTATAAAATAGGTATGAAAATCTCAACATATTTTTCATTGGTCAAAATCCCCCAAACTTAATTATTACTTGTCCTCAAGTAATTTTAGTACTATATAAAAGTTATGATCTATTGTACTAAAGTTTTAATTCAAAAATACTATAAGTTTGATTTAAATAAATACCATAGTGAGATTTTCAGAAAAAATTTAAGTAATTAAATTAACTCTGTAGGTACAAAATTATCCAGTCATCAAGTTTAAGAGTTCTAGTTTTCTATTCATTTCAAGAATGACTATATGTTGTAATATTAAGTCGCTTAGAATATTCAAATGATAGGAACTTCATGAGAACACTACTAGTAAGAGATCTAATCCATAAATATAAGTTTAGGAATGCATTTAGGTTTTCCCTTTAGGTAGGTCCAACGAAGCCAATTTTTTATTAGGCTTCTCCTCAAGCTTCTCTTCACTTTCATATTTTTTTTCTTTCTTTTCTCTTTTTCATTTGGATTGCTTTCCTATATATTTTTCTTTTCTTTTCAGGGATTGTAGTCAATCCTTTCTTTCTCCTTTTTCAAGTGAGGATTACTATATCTGGATAGCCTTTAATGATTTTGAACATCACCTTTCTTTCCCAAAATTTGAAACACAAAGCATTCCCTTACCTTATAAATATTTCATAGCTTGTACATCATCGAGCCCCAATCTTTTCTTCTCAAATGAATATCCAGATTCTTAATACTTCAAAATATAGTTTCCTTTAATTTAAATAGTTAACTATAATCTTATTCTCTTATACTAATTATATTAAGTTACAAAATTAATTTTCATTATGAGGTTGGAAAAATCTACCCCAACTTTAAATGGAATAATAATTCTGGTGGTGGAAATCAACAATGAGGGAACAGTTAAGCAAACCCATTGGGAAATTGGAACAATCGGGGAAATACTAACAATAAATTTTCTTTTTATCCCAACTTTAATAACCAACAATTTAAGGAAAAGAAGTTGTCTATAGAAGAAGTGGTGTTGCAGAAGTGTATCAATTATAAAGTCAAAGTGCTGCAATTAGAAATAATGAGAATCAACTAGGACAAATTACTACTACACTTAGCAATAGACCGCAAGAGACACTTCCTAGTAATACTGAAATAAATCTAAAAGATAAAATGAAAGAAAAAGCTCAAGTTAAAGTTGTCCAACTCAAGAGTGAAAATGAATTAAATGTTGGAATTTAGAAAGAGATTGAAGTTAAGAGAGAAATTGCAGAAACTAAAAAAACTTGAAGAAATTGTTCCTAAGGATGTGGAAAAACATGTCTCTACAACTAAGATTAATATAGAAAGACCAACACCTCTTTTTTCCTCAGAGACTTAGACAATAAAAACTGGATTACTAATTTTCAAAGTTTTTTAAGATATTTATGAAACTTACAATCAACATTCCTTTTGCTGATGCTTTGAAACAGATGACAAGTTATTCTAAATTTATGAAAGAGATTATAAACAAAAAAGGAAATTTGAAGATTATGAAACTGTTGCACTAAGTGAAGAATTTAGTGCAATAATTTAGAAAAGGATTCCTTAAAATCTCAAGGATCCATGTAGCTTCCCTATGCCTTGTGCAATTGGAGAAAAATTTTATGAAAAAACATTATGTGATTTAGGAGCTACCATTAACCTCATGACATTATCTATAATTAAAAGCTAGGTTTATAAGAAATTTATCCCACTACTGTAACCCTTCAGTTAGCTGATTGATCTATCACTTATCCTAAAGGGTTTATAAAGGATGTATTAGTGAAATTGGATAAATTTGTCTTCCCTGGGGATTTCATTATGTTAGATACGAAGGAAGATAAAGAAATTCCTATCATTCTAGGGAGACCTTTTCTTGCCACTGGATGAGCAATGATAGATGTGTAGAAAGGAGAGTTAACCATGAGAGTAAATGACCATGAAGTTACATTTTAATGTGTTTAAAACTATGAAGTATCCAACTAAAGAAAAAAGATGATAAATTTTATAGAATGGATATTATTGACTATTTGATGGTTAATCATTTCCAAGTAAGATGTGAAGTTATAACTAATCAAAAAGTACTGGAGGATGAAGTTGAAATTGATTTGCAAGATAAATCAAATGAGATAAATACTAAGGATTTAAATTTCTTTCAGGAAAATTTTGAGATTTTGGAAACTACTAAAAATAGTAAACCTCTGATCCCTTCAATTGAAAAACCTCCTGAATTAGAGATGAAGGTTCTCCCAAATTATTTAAAGTACGCATTTTTAGGGAACTCATCAACATTAACTATTATATTATCCTTAGATTTAACTGAAGCTTAAGAAGAAAAATTAATGGAGACTTTGGAAAATTATAAGAAAGCTTTCAGATGGACATTATTTAATATTAAAGAAATCAGTCCTCAATCTGTATGCACAAAATATTAATGGAAGATGACCAAAGCCTAGTGAAAATCCTCAAAGGAGACTGAATCCTATCATGAAAGATGTTGTAAAGAAAGAAATTTTAAAGTGATTGAATGCTAGAATTATTTATCATATTTCTGATAGTGCTTCCTATTCATTGTGTTCCTAAAAAAGAGGGAGTGACAATAGTTGTTAACGAACATAATGAATTAATTCCAACAAGATAAGTCACTAGGTGTCGTATATGTATTGATTATAGAAAATTAATCCTTGCCACTAGGAAAGATCGCTTTCCTCTACCTTTTCTGGATCAAATGTTGAATAGACTAGCTGGGCACCAATATTTCTGCTTTTTGGATGAATATTTTAGATAAAACCAAATCCTTATTGATCTTCAGGATCAAAATAAGACTACATTTATAAGTCCATACGAGACTTTTGCTTTTAGAAGATGCTCTTTGGTTTATGTAATGCATGATGCAGATTTGCTGAAATATAGTTGTGTAAAATTTATAAAGTTGTCTCCACATTACAATGGTGCCAAAAGCTTGAAGTGGTATTTTATTAATAATAACGTTCAACACTTAATGTTGGTATTTTACGCAAGTATATGTATCGTTATCAAGTAATATAAGACTTTCTTTTTAAGTCCCAAATATCGATCCCACGAGGGAGGTTTAAATTTGAAATGATAAATTAACTAGGAAATTCACATAAATCAAACAAAATTACTGTCACTAATTTTGAATGTTTAAGATACTATAAAAGCTAAATTATTAACTACTAGCAGAATTTAAAAATAGGGTTTAAAATTAATAACTACTAAACTATGTTTATGTGATAAAGTTTTCTAATATGAAAAAGCATCTTTCCCGCTACAATGAGTTTTTGGTGAAATGAGATGAAATAAATGATTTAAATATGTATTGTGCCAAAAAGGAGCAATTTTAATTCTATACCCTGATTCAGTGTTATAGAAAATCATTGGCTAATCTTAGGTTTAGCCCTAAATCCGTGGTTAGGCTAGGAGGATACTGACTCCCACTCCAAAGCTCCCACTTCCTTTCCTCTAAAGGCTAACTCTCACTTTAGTTTTTAAACACTAAAATTGAATTAGGTATTTTTAGTCTGTCACCCTAGAAATCTCCAATTCTACACCCAACAAATTATATTTTTCTATTTATTTGAACTTAATTCCATGAACAAAATACTCCTTCATGGACTTAAATATGATTCTCATTCTGTTGTAGAACTCGTACTTCATTTCCTGGATCATATGTTTCACAATATATTTTTAACAGTTCAATTGACCAACTCGAAAAGTAAATTAAGAGCGGAATTGAAAAACCTTCACAATTTATTTTAAATTTTAACATTGACACATCCACATTATCTCTTCATTTCACTATATCTCAGAGTAGGGAGAAAGGTAAAGGAAACTACTTATACTTCATAAGAAAGATACAATAAAACATAAATTTCTTATATAAAAGAAAGTTCATACAATAATAATAAACAAACAACACTTATCTGAAACTCTTTCTTAAAGCAAATCCTTAGTAGCTTCTCTTAGGAAATGTAGGAAGAAGAAATCTCTCACTTCTCTTCCTCTCCAACACTTCTTAGAGAAGAATTTACACTTAAGCTCATAACAAAAACTCAAATCTATAAAAACAATAACTAACTAATGGTGTGGAATGGTGTGGAATATAGGTGTGTGAAGAGGTGAGTGAAGAAGTTGAAATGGGGCGAAGGGGGGGTTTCTGATCAAATTTTGGCCTAAATAGAGCCTAGGTCGGTTCTCCAACAGGTGCATCCAACAACTCTTCAAAAAGTGTCCAAATTCGTCGAATCTCTTAGAAACAGGGCTTCCACCGACACTGGTGCCAGAGGTCCCTAATTAAATCCAAGGTTTCTGTCAAACGGCGCTAAACAAATTTGGAATTTCTCCATTTTTGCTCCAAATTTCATCCTTTTTTGCTTCATTTTTGCTACAAGTCCTCAAAATCAACAACCTACAAACAAACAAAGAAAATACCTTTCGTTAAAATGCAATATCACCAAAAATGATTATAAAATATGGGTCTAAAAATGCATATATTTTTGGTGTATCATAAAGAACACTGTATTTTTGGAAATATTAAATATCTTATATTTAAACCTGGAAAAAAAATTGAGACTTTATGAAAATTGTTAAAGCTAATACACATTTGTTAAAGTAAGGAAATGTGAGATGTTTTTAATTTTAAGAAAAGGATAGTGGAGTTCAAAGGTGGAGTTCAAAATCATTAAAGGCTATTCAGATATAGTATTCCTCACATGACATATGAAAAAAAGAAAGAAAAAGAAAGGATTGAAAATGATCCTAAAAGAAAAAGAAAAAGAAAAGAAAAAAAGAAAAAAATATGTTAGGAGAAGCTTGAGGAGATGCTTAATAAAAAAATGGCTCCACTTGTATCAACTAAAGGAAAGAAACTTATTTACATTTCTAACTTAGAATTAGAAGTATTAGTACCTTTACAATAAATTTCTCATGAAATTTTTTTTGGTATTTCTTCTAAGTATTTTAAGTATGATAAATTGCATTTCTTTTTGAATAAATAGAAAATTTAAACTTTTAAACTTGATTGTTAAATGTTCTTGTAC
>NW_018231636.1:0-689 GCF_001263595.1 Phalaenopsis equestris | reverse complement strand
TTTTTATTAGATATTATAAGGTATGATATTGATATTTGTGATGCGTGCTATAAAATTTGCGGTTGTTAGAACAACAGATTGCCGTCTTAGCATGATATGAAGATTCAAGACAGCCATAAAAGAAAAAAACTAATAATGACAACAAAAGTGTTTACGTGGAAAACTCAGAAATGGAAAAATCACGAAGCTTGACCCCGCTGAAGAGTTCCACTATAAAAAGATGATTATAATTGCAATCACTTGTCCCACGAGCGAAAAATGATTACTTGGTTTTCATATTACTACATCGACTGGTGGAGTCAGTTCGATATGACATCTTCGTAAAAAATGCCATCTTTTTCAGGAAAAAATATTACATCAGTACTACGCACGTAAAGTAACATGCATAGCCAATGAAATAACGCCACGACACCCTGCGCGACAGAGAAAAAAAAAACGGCGCAGTAACATGGGAAATATTCTCCTCCGTGTTATTCATGTGTTATTGTGTATTATTCATGTGTTATTGTGTCCTAGGAATATTCTTGGTGTTATATTAACACAATAACACATCAATAACACACAATAACACATGAATAACAAGGGGAAGAATATTCCCCGTGTTACTGCGCTGTTTTTTTCTCTGTCGGGAATATTTTCCGTGTTATTTAAGTGTTATTGTGTGTTATTCATGTGTTATTGTGTCATGA
>NW_018231635.1:0-1467 GCF_001263595.1 Phalaenopsis equestris | reverse complement strand
GCTAAAAGGGACTTCCTTGAAGCTGATCCCAGCAAGGAGCCTCATATTGTTCCTATTTAGTTTAAGTTACCAGGGTACCTCTTCACTTTTTCAATGATAAAGTTTTATTCAATATTGTCTTGCTCAAGGTTGACCGCTAAAAATGGAATTCCCCACCTACAACTTCTCAAGGCCTTCAATGGCTAGAATTTTGGTAAAGAGGGATAAAACTTTTTCTGAGGTGGAGGAGATCTGGTTGGGTTCTTCTAATGATGATTTCTAGAAGAAAATTGTGATGGAGCAAAGTCCTTATTACTTCCCTCACTGGAGAATGTTATGCCATACTAAGGATAAATGCTATAGACTTCAGCATCCTTCTAAGAAGAAATCTTGTGGACCTGCTATGAAACCCACAATTCCCTCAACTGGTGCAGATAATTTTGAAGGTGAAAGAACCACTTTGGAAGGGGTGGACAGTGGCCCCACTGTGGAACATTGTTCACCTTATCTTATAGTCCAATCTGAGCCTTCTACATTACTTATTCCTTCAGCTGAGGTGGGTATTGAACTCGAATTTCTATATAGATGTAAAATGTGATGTATGTGATTATATACATCATTTCTTTAATAAATATTCTTAATTTGCAACAAAGTCAAAAACATGAACCAAATAATTTCTTAATTTGCAACAAAGTCAAAAACATGATCCAAATAATTAACTAGATAAGTTTTCCACTATGAAACAAATAAGAATGCAATTATAATATTTAAATGAATAAGAATACAATTATAATATTTAAATATGAGATACCATGCAAGTATACGTATTGTTATCAAGTAATATAAGAAATTTCGATTAAGCCCAAAATATCAAACCCACAGGGAAAATATTAATATGCAATTTAGAAAAATAGAAAATTTAGATGACAAAAATCTACTTAGCAAAATTTTCTTACTTAAACTTAAGATGTTGTAATAAGAATGAAAAATTGATTATTTTTGTAATTTTTGGATTTATGAAAATAAAGTAAGCAACTAATTAACTTAACTTATTGTTAGTAAGATGAATGTAATATAAGTAAAACATCTTTTTCTTTATCATGAATTTTTAGTTCCTTATCATGAATTTGTAGTAAGTATAGAAATTCTGTTGTGGAAGTAAGCTAAATGTGTTGTGCCAAATAGAAGCAATAATATTCATTCCCCTTAATAGAGATGCTATAAATAACATTGGCTAACCTATAGTTTTAATATTATTCAAGATCAATTAGGTAGGTAAGATAATAACTCTCACTCTAGAGTTCCCTCTTCTCTTTCCGCCTGGGGACTAACATCTCGTATCAAAACCTTAAACTATAAATAAAAATGGGGGCTTGAAAAGTTTATTTCCTTATTTATTTCCACTCAACCCCTTGAACTACATTCTCATTCATGAAATCAATACATGATTTTAACCATTTGTTGACTGAGACAATACAATCTCGGATA
>NW_018231634.1:1296-2359 GCF_001263595.1 Phalaenopsis equestris | reverse complement strand
GAAGAGGTAGAGAGAAAAGATAGAGGGTGTGAAAGGAAGGGAGGGAGGGTGGTAGTTAGAGATTTGGTGGGATAAAGAGAGGATGGAGAGAGAGAAGAAGAGATAAAACAACAAATTAGAAAGGGAGATGAAATGAGGGAAGGAGGGAGGGAGAGAGAGGAAAGGATGGATAGGGAGTGGGAGAGAGACACATGAGAGTGTGAGGGGGAGGGAGAGAATGAATGAAAGAATTGAGGTAAGAAGCAAGAACAAAAGGGAACAAGAGAGAGAGAGATGGAAAGAGGGAGAGAGATGGAAGAGTGAGAGAGATAACGAGCAAGGCAGCGTAAGAGAAAAGAGGGAACAAGAGAGAGCGAGGAGTGATAGAGAGAAAAGAAAGAGCAAGAAGTGAGAGGGAGAAGGATGTAGTATATGAGTGAGAGAGTGTGATAGTGAGAGAATGAGAAAGGAGAGAGGAGATAAAGCGAGAGATTAGTGAGATAGAGATAGAGATAGAAGAATAGGAATCCTTGATTTGTCCAATTCCTTCTTTCACTCTCTCCTATATCCTTAATTTGTCCTCATCTTGGCTTTCATATCTTACTCTTTTTCTCTCACTCTCATAGTCTCCCTCTATCTCAATCATTTTCTCAACCTCTTTCACCTCCCTGTCAATCTTTTTCTCAACCTCTATCTCAATCCTTAATCAGTTTTCCCTGCATTGTTTTCCTTATTAACTTATTTTTTTTGCCTGACTCATTATTCTCTCTCATAGAGAGGGATTGAAAGAGAGCACATGAATAAGTTTTTTAATAAATATTCCATATTTAACTCCATTCATAAAATAATTTTATTTTCTATGAGTTTCAGTATCAATAAAAGTTTGTCTTACTGTTCATATATTAAAGTATGAATATACCAAAAAAAATAGAGAGATAAAGATGGGAGAGAGAGAGAGAGAGAAAAAATATAGATTAGAAGAGAAAAAGATGGGAGAGAAAGAAAAGATCAAGTGAAAGAGCAATAATGAGAGGGAGAGAATGTGTGAGAAATAAAAGAGAGAGAGAGAGAGAGTAAAAAAGAG
>NW_018231634.1:0-349 GCF_001263595.1 Phalaenopsis equestris | reverse complement strand
GAAGAGAGCGAGAAGTGAGAGGGAGAGAGAAAAATAAGTGAGTGAGGGAGGGTGATAGCAAGAGAATGAGAAAAGAGAGAGGAGATAAAGTGAGCAATTAGTGATATAGAGAGAGAAGAGGATGGATCCTTGATGTTATTCTCCAAGAACTCTCTTTTCTTTCTATCCTTTCTCTCACTCTCTCTTATATCCTTAATTTGTCATTACTCTCTTTTCATGTCATACTCTCTCCCTTTCTTTCACTCACCCCTCTCTCACCCACTCACTCTCTCTCTTTCCACCTCTCTCTAACTCCCAATTTATTCACTTTCATCCCTTCTCTCATCCTCACTCCCTCTCTCTTCTCTCT
>NW_018231633.1:0-461 GCF_001263595.1 Phalaenopsis equestris | reverse complement strand
ATTCTACTTGAAATGCTCCTCTTGGGTCTTTTACCTTAGACACCTCCAAATTACCTAAATGCCCTTGGATTCTCTACCCAATTGCACTTAAAATACCCAAATTTGGCCAAAACTCCCAAGTTTTGCCAAAATACCAAAAACAGATCAAAACTCATTCCAAGCACTTTCAATATATCCAAATTTGCCAAAACTGACAAACATGACCAAATTACCAAAATGCCCCTCCATGGCCCAAAAATCCAAAAATTCCAAAAATTCTCAAAAAATCCCAATAAATCCAAACTATTTCTACTTTCATTTTGTCCAACTACACCATGGTCCAATTTGGTCAATTTCACCATCTTTGACAAAATCCCCAAATTAGCCCCAATATTGGCTAACACCTCAAATCTCAATAATTGAATGCCTTAGACCTCAAATTAACATCCAATTTTTGTTGAAAATCCTTTATAAGGTCATTT
>NW_018231632.1:0-8336 GCF_001263595.1 Phalaenopsis equestris | reverse complement strand
GATAATTTCTTCAATTTTTTCATAAGGCACACATCATATCATAACTAAATATTTACATTATTTGTACAAATATGGGTTATCCCAAAAGTAAAATTTTGCATTGTGAATAAACTTCTTCTCTTGTTTTTTTGTCTACCTATATGGTTAAATACCACTAACAATGTAGTTTATGATATCAACATATCACCATATTTCCCATCCTTTAACAGAATAAAGTTGTTCATCAGGAAATATTTCATTAATTTCTTTTTCAAGATCAAATGTTTCTTCCTGTTCCAGTCTGGATAAATGATCAGCAATTTCTTTATCAGTTTTTTTTCTTATCGACTACCAAAATATCAAATTCTTGCATAAAAAATACCCATCTGATAAATCTTGGTTTCACATCATTCTTTTGCCTCAAATACTTTATAGCCTAGTGGTCTCTATGCACAAAACATTTAGCTCTAACTAGATACGACATAAACTTATCACAAGCATAAACAATGGCTAATAACTCTCTTTCAATAGTGGTAAAACTAATTTGAGCATCAGTAAGAGTTTTACTAGCATAGTATAAGAATTTAAAAAAAAATTTCTTATCTTTGACCTAAAACAACCTCAATTGCATAATCACTAGCATCACAAATTAATTTGAACAGTTTCTCCTAGTCAGGTGAAACAATTATAAGAGCAGCGATCAATTTTTCTTTTATAGTTTCAAAGGCATTAAGGCACTCTTGATTAAAATCAAATTTTGTATCTTTTTTCAATGGCATAAAGGCTTTGTAATTTTTAAAAAATCTTTGATATATTGCTTGTAAAAACCAACATGTCTTAAAAAGCTCCTAACTTGTCTTACAGTAGTAGGTGGAGGTAGGTAAGGTAATACTTGAATTTTTGTTGAATCTACTTCTATGACATTTTTTGAAATTTTATGCCCAAGAACAATTCCTCCTACAACCAAGAATTGACATTTTTTCCTGTTTAATACTAGATTAGTCTTTTCACGCCATTCAAGAACTTTCTTCAAATGATTTAAACATATTTCAAATGAAGTTCTAAACACAGAAAAATCAACCAAAAATACTTCGATCCCTTTATAAATTAAATTAGTGAAAATTGATATCATACATCTTTGAAATGTCACAGGTGCGTTACATAAACCAAAAGGCATTCGTCAAAAAGCAAAATTACCATAAAAAATATCAAATGTTGTATTCTCTTGATCCTCTAAAGCAATTGATATTTGATGATAGTCGGTATATCCATCTACAAAGTAAAAATATCTGTGCCCAGTTAGCTTATCCAACATCTGTTCCAAAAAAGGTAAAAGAAAGTGATCTTTCCTGATGGCTGAATTTATTTTTCTATAATCTATGCAGATTCACCATCCAATGACTTGTATTATTGGTATTAATTCATTGTTCTCTTTTGTCACTAAAGTCACACATCCTTTCTTTAGAACATGATGTATTGGACTCACTCAAACACTATCTAAAATAGGATATACTATTCCCGCAACTAACCATTTTAAAATCTCTGTCTTAACAACTTCTTTCATCATCAGGTTTGATCTCATTTGATGATCAAGTTTTGGTTCATGATGATCTTCAAATAAAATTCTGTGTATACAAATTGATTGACTAATTTCTTTAATATCAACTAATGTCCATCTAAATGCGTTCTTATATCTTTTTAAGGTTTCCAACAACTTTTGTTCTTGTGCTTCAGTTACATCTGAGGATACGATAACAGGTAATTTAGATAAATCTCCTAAAAGCATATATTTTAAATGTGTAGGAAGTGTATTAATTTCGAGTTCATGAGGTTTCTCAATCGATTAAATCAAATTTTTCTTATTATTAGTAGGCTCTAACAATTCAAATTATTTCTGAACATAATCTAATTATTCATTAATCACTTCCATAGATTCATCTTGAATTATATCCTCATCCTCATACTCCAAATTTTCTTTTTCAGTTTACTTTTTAAATGTGTTCGTGAAATATTCATTGCTTAAATAGTCATTGATTTCCATTTTGAAGCATTCATCCTCTCTTCCTTTTGCTGGATATCTTATTGACTTTGCAATATTAAATGTGACATGTTGATCAATAACTCTCATCGTTAATTGTCCTTTCTACACATCTACCAAAGCTCTTCTAGTGGCAAGAAATAGTCTTCCTAAAATGATATGAATTTCTTTATCTTCTTCTATATCTAACACAATAAAATCCATAGGAAAGATAAATTTATCAACCCTTACCAAAACATCATCTATAACTCTTTTACGATAGGTAATCGAACGATTAGCTAACTAAAGAGTTATAGCAGTAGTTGAAATTTATCCTAAACCCAACATTATGAAAATTGATAGAGGCATAAGATTAACACTAGCTCCCAACTCACAGAAAACTTTTCCAAAAAATCTTTCACAAATAGCATAAGGAATATTAATCTACTAGAATCTTTAAGTTTTCCAGGAAGCTTTTATTGAGTTATAGTTCTACACTCCTCACTCGTGCAACTGTCTCATTATCTGTAAACTTAAATTTTTTATTAAGTATATCCTTAATAAACTTCACATAGCTTGACATTTATTCTAGGGCTTCAATAATGGAATTTTTATTGTCAATTTCTTCAATATTTCCTACAATTTTGTAAATTGGTTATCTTTGATTTTCTGCTTCAATCTTTAAGGAAATGGATGTGATGGTCTTTCTATAGTAATTTTCATTGGTTTGATAGGATATTCTGACTCAAAATGAAAATCTTCATTAGATTTTTCATTTTCCACCCCTTCTTTTCAACTTGAACTTCTTTTTGAACTTTTGTTTTCATTTTTTTTCCACTTGTTAGTTGAATAGTATTAATTTGCTCTTTTTTTAGTTCTTTAGCATTAACTTCAACATTAGTAGACAACGTTCCTAGAGGTCTATTGCTAAGTATAGTAGCAATACATCCCAATTAATTTTCCATGTTTCTAACTGTAGCTCCTTGACTTTATAATTGACTTCACATTTGGAATATTAATTTTTCCATTGACAAGTTTGTCTCCTTAATCTACATATTGATATTGAAACCTGGAGGGTAATAAGGTTTGTAGATTGATTTCCCTTGATTGTTGGAGTTTCTCAATGGTTTTGCAGCATTGTTCCCCTATTGTTGATTTACAACATTAGAGTTATTCTTACTTTAACTAAAAATTGGGTGATTTTTCCATCAAAGATTATAATAATTGGAAAAAGGATTATAAGATCTATTTTTATGACATTTAAAGTCTCTTAAAAAGATTGAAATTCTATCATTTGTCTAAGTGAATTTTCCTCGAGCATAGGAGATGTCTGAGAATAATTCATTCCATATTGATCTATCTTCTTTGATATTGCAATAAATTGAGCATCCAACAAATATATTGCATCAGAATCATGAATAGTAGCTCCTATTTTTGGGTCTACCCTTTCACAAGGCCATTAAATATTATTATTTGCCATCTCTTCAATTAAAGAATATGCTTCATCAAATGGTTTTGACCTTAATGATCCACCAGTGACAACATCAATTATTGATCTAAGAGACACAAACAATCCATTATAAAAAGTTTGAATTATTAACCAATCTGGCAATGCATGGTGTAGACACTTCCTAAGGAGTGTGGACATTTTCTAAGAAGATCCTTAAATCTTTCCCAGGCTTCATATATTGATTTCTCTTCAAACTCACAAAAAGATATAATATCATTTTTAAGCTTAGTAGTTTTGATGGTGGGAAATATTTAGATAAGAATTTTTGTGATAAGTCTCCCCAAGTTCTGATATATCTAGGCTCTAACAAGTTTAACCAAATCTTAGCTTTATACATTAGTGAAAAAGAAAAAATTCTAAGTCTTACGGCATCATTAGACACTCTATCATATTTAAATGTAGCACATAATTCTAGAAAACTAGCAAGGTGTAAGTTAGGATCTACAGTCGGTGTTCCCCCAAACTTATTATTCTGTACTATTTGGAAAATAACAGGTTTAAGCTCAAAAGAATTAGCAGCTACATAAGAGTTTCATATACTCAAATGAATTTCATCTACTATAAGATTGGTATAATCTCTTAAAGGTCTTTTATGATGTTCATTTTAATTTCTAGAATAGATCAAGTTGCAAGCCATTTTGTTCAAATTATCTATATCTTTTTCATGTTTTTCAATTTTTCTAATTATTCATTTTAATCTACGATCTTAAACTACACATACACAGACACAATAAGCAATAAAAACAAGCAAGCACTCTATAATCTAAAAATATTTAATTAAAGTGCAAATAGTTTTTCAGTTATAATAAAATGTTCTTAATTATAAAGTAATTTACCATTACACCCCAGCAACGACGCCAAAAACTTGATGCGGTGGTCGGCTAGCACTAATAGTAAATATGCAGTTCAATATTAATAAAAATAAATTTAGCATAAATAACTTTATCTTTTAAAATCTCTAAGCGGCCAACTCTTAATAATAACACAAGTATACGTATCTCTCAAGTAATAAAGGGCTTAATGGAGTCTTAAGTATCTATCCCACAGTGAGTTAGAAATTCTTATGGTTCTAGCGTCAAAAATAATATTTAAACTATAAAACTTAAGTAACCAAAACAAATCTAAAGTAAATTTAATGTGTGCTAAATGAAATGTAGTTAAGAGAACTAATTTAACTAAACTATCTACTAAACTTAAAAAGTAAACTCTTAATGACTAAACAAAGTTTTGAAATGAAGATTTTAAATTTAAGAAAGCATTCTTCCCCTTTACAATGAGTTTATTGAATGTGAAGAAATTAAAATCATTTGAAATACATATAAAATTGTATTATGCTAAAAAGTAGCAATCCTATTTTTTACCCTCTGCGAGTGCATAAAGAACATTGACTAATCCAGAGTTTGGTCCCTAAATTCGTTGTTAGGTTGAGAGGATATTAGTTTTCACTATAGAGCTCTCACTTCTTACTCACCTGAAGGCTAAAATTCTAACATTGGTTTCTATGCAACTGGACCAAATTGAGAATTTTAATCTATCACCATAAAACCTCCAATTTTGCACCCATCAAAGTATATTTCCATATTTTCTTGCACGCAACCCCATGGATTACATTCTTCCCATGAAATTGAATGTGACTCTTACCTTGTTTTAGAAGGCGTAGCCCTTTCGGACCGTATGTTTTTCAACAAATTTTAACCGTTAAGTCGGCCATATTGAAAAGTAAATGAAGATCACAGTTTGAATCATCACAATTTATTGACATTTAAAACCTTATAAAACAAAACTAATTCTTAATAAAATCATATCTCTTTTTAGGGAGAAAGATAAAGAAGACTACTTAGAATTCATGAGAAGGATATGATAAAAGGTAGATTTCGTATATAAAAATAAGTTTACAAAATAATGAAAGGAAAGAACACAACATATTTCACACTTCTTCCTACGAAAATCCCTAGAAGTTTCCTCTTAAACACATTCTCTTTTAATAATCACACTCAATTCTCTCTTAGAAGTTTAATGAAGAATAAATCTGTCACCTTCCCTCTCCTCTTACACCCCTAGAAAAAATCCTCTCCTTTTTTTCATGCAAAAAACTTTCTCTCTATCTCACACCCCCTCTCTCTTATCTAGACACCTCTCCTTTTTAATTAGGGCATAAAAGGAATTCAAAATTCCCTGTATTTTTTCTCCCAAAAGTCACACCCTTTTGCACCAAGAGATAAGCCCATTCATCCAAGAGGCATATCTCTTCAATATAGAGCCTTCCAATGTGTCTAGATGCATTGAACCACTCCATGGGACATTTGAAATGCTTGGATCCTTCAAAAGCCGCTTAAAAATAGTCACAAACCAACTTACTCCTTATTAATTTGTCTCTGTAGCTTCTGGCACCAATCTGGAGGCTTTGGCGTTAGCCTAATGAAGGCCGCTCTGTTCTCTAGAATATGAGACTTCTGGCGCCCCTTAATGAAGTATGAACTGTTCTTTGGATTCTGACAGAAATCTGGCACCTTTGGCGCCACATATCTATAAAATGGCACTTCTTGTGCCAGTTTCTGGCACTTCTGGTGCTAGCTCTCAAAAAAATGGAGCCTCTAGCGCCAATCTGATACCTGTGGCACCATGATCACAAAAATCTCCATTTGGGATTCAAATTTCCTCATTTTTTCTACTTTTTGGTCCAATTTCCTTAAATTAATATAACTGCAACAAAAACATGAAAATACCATTCTTTAAAGTTCAATGTCACCAAAATAAACATAAAGTGTATACATAAAATAATACATTATTTTGGTGTATTATGCTAGGATAACCCAATGAAATTGTTAGTTTGTCGGTGATTTTGAAGAGGAGAATATGATTATATCATTTCCGGTAGTTTATCATTTAACTTTTGAAGTCTGGTGGGGAAAAAGGTGAAAATAATTATGAAGAAGTCTTAAGGAAAAGTAAACTATAAGAAAGCCATAGTTACTTGTTAGTAAGGACTTACATTCTATAGTAAGAGGGAGAATGAGTACCATATTCCATTGAGGAAGGTCTTATATCATTTCTCAAAAGTGTCTAAAGTGGCTTTTGGAAGGTAAAGCTGTGAGACTTATTTCCTATTCCAAAGAGAGAAGCTACAAGAATGTCATAACTCTGTGTTAGGAAGGTTTTACATCTGATAGCAAAGGGAGAGTAGATGTCATATTCCATCTAAGGAGTACTTATACTTCCACTCAAAATGTCAAATGTTGTTAATGGGAAGGAATGCTAGGAGACTAATATCCTGTGCTAAGGGAAAAGTTAAAGGGAAGCAATAATTCCATGCTAGGAAGGTTCTACACCCAGTAACAAAAGAAAGAATGGATACCATAATTTGTTAAAGGAGGCTTTATACACTCTCTCAAAATATCAGATGTCGGTTTTTTTGGCCTTGGGAAGTGTCGGTCGAAAAATTAGAAATTGTCGGTCGTCAGTATTATTTGTTCTAATCAACTTGTTGATGATTTAGCCACTGCCCACTCTAATCTTCTGGAGGCTATTTCTTTAGAGGAAAGTTTTCTTCAGCAGAAAGCCAATGATATCAACTTTTCCTTTGCGGATCATAATACTAAATACTTTCATGCCTCTATTAAGCACATGAAGAATACTAATACTATCCTTAAAATTAGTTCCCCCTCTGGGTCTTTTTATACTCATGATAAGGATAATGGTCAAAGTGCTATTGATTTTTTCACTAATCTCTTTGTGAACAGCTCTCAAATTTTTTTGGTCAATGCTACTATTTTTGATGATGAGCTGGAGCTTGTTTCATCCTTCTCCCTTTGTGAGGTCCCCACTACGTAGGAAATTTTATTGGCTTTGAAGGACATTAATTCCAGTAAAGCTCCGAGGCCAGATTAGTTTACCTCTTCTTTTTATGTATCTTGCTGGGATCTAATAAAAAAGGACTGTTCAAAGTTTCTTTTGCGGGGAGGATCCTGGGAAGTTTTTCACTTCCTCCATGATTGTGCTCATCCCTAAGGGAAATGATAAGTCCAGTTGGGATAAAATTCGTCCTATTTCCCTCACCACCGTGATTTCCAAAGTTTTAAGTGAATTCATGCTTACTAGACTTCATCCTATGTTACCTAAGATCATCTCGCCCCCATTAGTTTGCTTTTTTTAAGGGCAGGTAAATCACGAATAACATTTTACTTACTCAGGAGCTTATGGAAGATCTTGACAGAAAGTGTCGGGGTGGTAATATGATCATAAAGCTTGATATTAAAAAGGCCTTTGACACTATCAGTTGGGACTTTATAATTAATATTCTGCATGCTCGTGGTTTCCACTATAATTTCATTTCCTTAATTCACCGGTGGCTTCAGGATAACCACTATAGTTTGATGGTGAATGGCAACTCTTATGGTTTCTTTTCTACCCAGAGAGGCACTAAGCAAGGGGACCCTTTATCTCCTACCATTTTCATCATCACTTTTGATTATTTCTCTCGTCTTTTGAATAAGATGCAGCTTAACAAGTCCTACACTCACTTTTTTCATAAGTTTACAGTTATGGTTAGTCATCTTGCTTATGCAGACGATGCTATTCATTTTGATAATCCCAGTAAATCCTCCATCAGGGGTTCGATGCCGGTTCTTAAGTAATTTCAACAAGCTTCTTGGTTATGGTTTAAGAAAGAAAAATGTAATTTTTTTCGTTGGGAAAATGTTAAGAGTTTCGTTGCTTCTTGGGCTATTTCTTTTACTAGCTTTCAATCCACCTCTCTTCGTCTCAAATATTTCGAAGTCAACCTGTTGAGAGGGCATATGAAGCAAACCCAATTAGATGAGGTGGTTGAAA